>NC_089225.1:45622330-45928164 GCF_963924675.1 Phocoena phocoena | reverse complement strand
GTTATCACATAGAAATGGAAACTAATTAGGTATATATAATACTGATGTGTTTGCTTTAATTTCCAGTGCCTCCTCGTGGACAGATTTTAACCTTGGGTGGCAAAGGCAGTCCACCAGCCTGTCCTATTTTCTGCCCTATCTCCCTTATTCTAAACCTGTGTTTTCTGCTTCTTTGCTCTCATGATGACCCAGCTAGGTTGGAAGCAGTGTCTCTCAGATATCATCAACATTTGTGAACTTGTTCCAGAAGGTCCCTGCTGCTGCTACAGCTCCTATGATTACTCTCACTCCTGCTACAGCAGTAACTTCTCCTGATCTCCACACATGTGTCCTGCACTACTGGGTCAGGACTCACATTGCTTCAAGATTCCTATTTGGTCTTATACTTACTGCTTTATTTTAAGATGTTGCTTTTTCTTTGGTATCTCTCGCCCTAGGAAATGTCCAAGGAGTCTTAGTCTTTCAAGGCCTTACTGACCACATCTGCTCCTTTAAAGGGTCCCAAATTTAGCTGCAGGTTTACCAGGTCGATGGACTCCCTGGTGACCTTTTGTTGTCACTAACACCAGGACTGCACTGCCCCATGTGTCACCCACTAATCATGTTAGCCAGGTCAGTACTGAGTTCACACTGAATTATATTTTTTCCCCAGTCTAACAGCTAAGTACTGCCTTCTTTGACAATATTACGGGTTCCTAACACATTAGTAAGAAAGACGTCTCCTTGCTGGGTGCCTCTGTGGAAATTTCTTCCTAAAGAGAAAAGTCAGATATGTCAATTATCTTCCCTGTTTCTCCAGTGAAATTTGATCTGCTGCTCTCTCTGACTCAGAGAATAAAGTTATATTTCTCTGCACATCCAGAGCTATTTGGTTGGAGAAAAGTCCCACAGTGATTTTAAGGCTTCCAATTTAAATGTCAGACTTGTGAATACCCTGATTATAGAAAGGTACATTGATGTTAATTCATGAATTCTTATTTTGCCTGATAGTAGCTGATAGTAGACTTATTCAGATCATAATTTTTTTTCAGACCCCAAACTGGCTATCCTTCCCCATCTGTACCATAGGCACTGTGCCTCAGACACCTTCCTCGGGGTGGGGGTGGGGGGGGACAGCTGCTGGAAATTGGCCACTTCAGGACACAGCTCCACCCCTCATTGGAAGCTGTAGTCAAAGGCGAGGAACTGCCTTACCCAAGGTCATGGCCCTTCCCATGGGGTAGCTGTAGCCAGTGACTGGCTGCAACAGGGAGATAAAAACCAGATACACTAACTTCATTTTGGCATAACTCTGAAGGGCTACCCCAGCTCCACAGCTCCCAGGAGAACTGACTGAAGCTTTAGCTACATTTTCATATCAGTTTTACTTGCTCTTATCAATCCTTCCTTCCTCTTTTCCTTATAGGCATATCTCCTGAAAACACTTCCCCAAAACCCTTTTGCACAGTCTGTTTTCAGGGATCCAATCAAGATACCTCCCAGCACCCCTAATCCTTTGTGAGGGGAAATATCTCTGCTCGTAGCCTTCACAACTTCCCCCCACCCAAATACACGCACATATGTCCTCTCCTTACCCCACTCTATTCTCTGATTTGAATGACTGCTGGAACTAAAATTTTTCTCTGCTTTTCAGTTTATAATTCAGCTAAGCAGAACCAAGCAAGCGTAAGATGCTTCTAATTTATATTTAACCGGATTTTAGTAGTAAAATTATTAAGTAGTCAAAGTTCTAAGAGTTTGTAGAAATGATGAGAAATTAAACCAAGGGAATGATTGGGAATTTGTAATTGTGAGGAAATTAAGTGATTGGGAATATATGGAGAACTTTTCAGATATAGTTGGTTTTCTGCAAAAAATATTACTGTTTCTGCTATCCCTAGGTATATTCTTAAGTTAGAAAATTGTTTCATGTCAAGATTAGCATAATAGTTTTCTGCAAAAAATATTTCTGTTTCTGCTATCCCTAGGTATATTCTTAAGTTAGAAAATTGTTTCATGTCAAGATTAGCATAATAGTTTTCTTCCAAACTCTAGGAGATAAGAATCAGCTCCCAGAGGAGAGAAAGAGAGAGGGAGAGAGACAGAGACAGAGACAGAGAAAGACAGAGAAATAATTCAGATTGATGAGGTTTTCTTAATTTCGATAAGTTGGTAAAACCATTTTCTAAAGTCCCATTCCCACAGGACATAAGGGTAGAAATGTAGTTGTGATCATTATAATTTTGTGTGAACTGGGATTAGTATAAATATACATGCAAAGAAACTCAAAACTGGAAGGAATATTGAGAGTCAACTAATCCTAGGGAATCCTAGGGGAGGTTAATGGAGGGGTTTTTGGTTGGAGGAGAAGGATTTTGTTATTCGACCTCTGAGATCATAAAAAAAGTGTGTATGCATTTATCTGCATTATTTAGAGGAGAGAGTTAGGATTCTCCTCAGATTCTCTTGTGGATATTTAAGGACCAAGAAAACACCAAGTTTGGGGTAAAACTGAAATTAAATCAAGGAAGCTGGTATTTTATTTTGATTTTACCTTGATTTCCTATTTGACCTTGGGCCAAGTATTTAACATTTATTCATATATAGATTGAAGTCATAATTACAGGCTTTCTAAAGAGAAAGACACTGGGAATATCTGTGTGCCTTCTTGGTTGAGATGTAAAAAGCTCTTAGTTAAATGTAACACAGCGTGTATAAGGATGCAGCTTCCAAATTTACCTTCAGCAGCTTCACAGAAGTGACATGTCCTGAGAAAGACATGGTAGTGGTAGATAATTATAAGTTCAGTATAAGTTTCACTTCTCTCAAGTGAAAAATGGTGCATTTAAACGAAACTATGTTTTTATGTAAGTAGTTTATCAATACTTATAATTATTTTGGGGAATGTGTTAAAAAATGTGCCAAGCACCCCTGATTCTGTTGTTATTATTTCAGATTTATTGAACATTTTAGTAGCTAATAGGCTAAGTAGAATCTCTTAGTTATTCAAGTTAGAAAGCAAATATACTAAAATATGGAGACAGCTTACAAGGGTGTTTTTTTAATGCTAAGAATCATAACAGGATTATACTCATCTAAGTTTTATACTTCATGCCTGAAAGTGCTAACGTTGAGCAAAATTCTCAGTGTGTATTCTTTCCGGATGAACTGCGGCTCGACAACTAAATCTGTAATGCAATATAACATGGTCGTATTAACCTAGTGATGCAGAAAAGACCATCTGTACCACCTTGGATATGACTAAACCGTAGGAGCAAACTAAATGCCTTGTGCAGTCATTAATTTAAGCAAGGCAGTGAATTATTTTTAAAGGAGGAGGGTAATAACTGATGAAAAATGAATAAGAGTAGGCATTGACCTCAGTGAATTGTAATAAGCTTGCAGAATTGTTCGTAAACTGCTTTATAACTCAATTCCTAGTGCATTAAAAACTAATCAAATGACTTTGATGCGGTTCACTGATTTTTAACTTGGCAATTTACTTGAGCATATAAAAGTTGTTAGTAGAATTATGTAAGAATGCTTGCAAAATAGATACTGTGATGCACCGTTATTTAATTATATATGCACACAGTGGTTACTCTCATCTACTAATTAATCCACTAATTAATCATCTACTAATTAATTAACGTACTTGGAGTTTGTGCACTGTGTCATGTCTTTTATCAGAACAATAAATTCTATTTCAATTATATTTACCACTGTTAACTACTAGCACACAAATGAAAGCTTAGAGTAAGAACTTAGCCTGCTTAATTCTAAAATTTTCTGTAATAGGTATTTTACATAAAATTCACTAGATGTTGAGGAGTTTGAAAACACTTTTGTGTATGCTCTAGAATCAGAATGGTAACAATTAATAACCTCGGAAAAAAGGTGAAAATTAACTGTGTTGTATCAAGTATATAGGGCATGGTATAAAGTTTACCATTTCCATCAGCTACTGGGTTCTACTGAGTTAATCATTTTTGGTAAATATGAGTAAACACAATTCCAGGAGACTAAGATTCTCTGGTTAAGTTGGTCAGAGCAATTAAATATTAGTTTTTCCACAGTCAAAATTGAAGGATATTATCAGTTTAGAATCTGCTAGTGGAAATTCATTTACAGTGCTCAGACATTCTGTTAGAACTGGGATTTGGTGAGCAAAATAGGGGCTCTTCCTACAGTCCACTAGGGGAGAGAAATGTTAATCAGAAAGTCAACAAGTGTATAACTATGAGCTGTTATGAAAATTATGAAGGGAATGCTAATCTAGTTCAGAAGGAAGGAAAAGCTTCCCATGGGAAATGACTTTGGAGCTAAAACCTAAAGGATGTTCTTATAGAGTACGTATAACTGAATCACTCTGCTGTACACCTGAAACTAACACAACGTTATTAATCTACTATACTCCAATATAAAGTAAAAATTTAAAAAAAAAGAAATGCAACCAGATTTCCGTAAAACAAAACAAAACAAAAAAACCCTAAAGGATGTACTAAGTAGGAAGAGTAAAAATTATCAAACACAAGGAAGCCCTGAATCTGTAAGAAGCACAGGCCTCTGGAGGAATTAAAAAGTTCATATGGGGGCGTCCCTGGTGGCGCAGTGGTTGAGAGTCCGCCTGCTGATGCAGGGGATACGGGTTCGTGCCCCGGTCCGGGAAGATCCCACATGCCTTGGAGCGGCTGGGCCCATGAGCCGTGGCCGCTGAGCCTGCGCATCCGGAGCCTGTGCTCCACAACGGGAGAGGCCACAACAGTGAGAGGCCCGCGTACCGCAAAAAAAAAAGTTCATATGGCTGGATTCTAGAGAGCAATGAGGAAAAATTAAGCTGCAGATGGTGGGGCTAGTGATATCTTCATGCCCAAAGCAGGAAGTTACTGGGAGTAATAAAAGGTTAAATAATAGCTAACGTGATCAGAAGTTAGTATTTTTTAAAGGACAGACAATATGATTCAAATGTGGAAAATGATTAGCATCTTATCACAAGAAATCAGGTGAACTGTGATTTCTTATCTCCACAAAGTGAGAGCAGTGGAGATAAGAGAAGTGAAAACGCTAAAAAGATATTCAGGAGGTGAAATGAACACAATTAGTGGGTTAATTGGATTCAGGGGATGAAGGTGAGGGAGAAGAGTAACTACTAGAATAGCCAGCAAGTCTCAGGCTTATACAACTAGAGGGACTGTGATGCCATTCACTGAAAAAAAAAGGGCTGGGCTTTGAGGGGTAGATTACGAGATCGGATTTGCTACAGGATTTTGAGGTGTCTTTAAGACTTCTAAGAGAAGATGTTGATGAAGCCACCAAAATGTTCATTGCAGCTCTATTTACAATAGCCCGGAGATGGAAACAACCTAAGTGTCCATCATCAGATTAATGGATAAAGAAGATGTGGCACATATATACAATGGAATATTACTCAGCCATAAAAAGAAACGAAATTGAGTTATTTGTAGTGAGGTGGGTAGACCTAGAGTCTGTCATACAGAGTGAAGTAAGTCAGAAAGAGAGAGACAAATACCGTATGCTAACACATATATATGGAATTTAAGAAAAAAAATATCATGAAGAACCTAGGGGTAAGACAAGAATAAAGACACAGACCTACTAGAGAATGGACTTGAGGATATGGGGAGGGGGGAGGGTAAGCTGTGACAAAGCGAGAGAGAGGCATGGACATATATACACTGGCAAACGTAAGGTAGATGGCTGGTGGGAGGCAGCCGCATAGCACGGGGAGGTCAGCTCGGTGCTTTGTGACGGCCTGGAGGGGTGGGATGGGGAGGGTGGGAGGGAGGGAGGCGCAGGAAGGAGGAGATGTGGGAATATGTGTATATATGTGGCTGATTCATTTTGTTGTGGGGCAGGGGCTAACACGCCATTGTGGGGCAATTATACTCCAATGAAGATGTTAAAAAAATAAATAAACTCTTGTTGTCTTAAAAAAAAAAGAATAATGTTTGGCATTAAAAAAAATGCAGGTTTGGAGCTAAGAGAATAAGTCTAGGCTTGAGTTATAGATTTATGAGTCTTTGGGCTACAGATGGAATTGAAAATATGTGTGTAGATAAGACCATCTGCTGGAAGAGTATACTCAAATATAATGCAGAAAATTTCATAAGTTTTGAGAGTGTTCTTCCATGTTTTAAAACAATCCTCAATGCATTGAGAAAAAGTTCATAGTAAATATATTAAAGACAATGGTGCCCATGACATTTAAAGAATATAAGGAGGTAGATAATATTGTAGCCCAGATACACCAGCTGACTGACTCGAAGGGCAACATGTGATTGTAAAGCCGTGGGGCGATGTGGACCTAGGCTACTGTAGAACAGAAACAAAAATTAGAATTGGCATTTTCTTGTAGACAATACTTAGAAAAGCTTTGAATTATGCAGTAGTTTTTGAATGCTTTCTCTTTTCATTTCTTCTAGGGGTAGAAGTTTTACCTTTTTATTTTTTTTTAATTTATAAAAGAATGCATGCTCGATGAAACAAACAATAAAGATATATAAAGAGGAATGCATACATTATACTGAGCCAGTCGACATTAAAACTGTGGAATATGTTCTTCCACATCTTTCTCTACCGCCATGCAACTTATATGGACAAATATAAGGTTTTATTATTTTTAATGAAATAATATCACCATAAGCACATTAGGCTGAAACTTGCCTTTTCACATAAAACTGTATTTGAATAACCTTCTCATCAAAACATATTATTGTTTTTTAAAGAACATCATAAGATTCCAAAGTATAAAAATGCCACATTTATTCAACTATTCTCCTTCTAGTGGATATTAAGATTGTATCTAGTTTTTGTGCCTTTGTACAGTAATATCCTATAGATGAGGCTGCTGAGTCAAGTGAAAAGTGTATTTTTTCACTTTAATAGATATTGTAAGGATGACTTTCCAAAGAATTTGTAACGATTTGCATTTCTACCAGCAAAGCGTCAGAATGCTCGTCAGCTTTCTTTGCCAGCACCAGATGTTATGTTTCTTTTCTTCATTTACTGCTAAATTGAAGAATGGAAAATGATATTATCTTGTCTTAATTTGCATTTTTTACTACCAGTAAGTTTATTAGCTAATATTTTCATTTTTAATATCTACCTTTTAATGTTTATATTTAGTTGCACTTCTAAGCATCAACCTCTCTGAGATATGTTTAACATTCCATGCCATATTCTTTGACACTGGAGCAAAAAATAATCAGGAAAAAGAAATTCTTATGTGTACATCTCTCTCTGAAACCAAAAGCTTTTCAAGAATCCCAAACAGAATGAGGACATATGTAATTGACCCCACTTTTCCCATCCACACTTGACTAGCAATATTATCCAATACAAACCTTCTAGGTATGTCAGGCCAGTGCCTTACCCCACCCCATTCCCTTTCCTCCACTTCCAATGCAATTACATTCCCCTCTACCTCCACCCCAACATAATATAATATAATACAATATAATATAATCATTCCTGTAGCTGGCCCTTTTATACAAAGTATCCATTCCTTTCTTTCCTTTCTAAACTGTGCTCCAACCTTCAGTTTCCCTTTAAAAAAATGGATGGATAGTGATTTTTTTTTCACTTTATTAAAAAAAAACCTTGTGTCATCCAAATAATGCTTTTATTTAGCTGGAGTATATCTAACCATCAGTGACATGGTAAAGTTATTTCACTATTTTCTTACAACTTATATGCTAATTCATATTGGTCCCAGAGAAGTTTTCTACAATATACCTCACTCCGACTGTAAAGTGACTTAAGTATTAATAATTTTTTACACAGTATTTAAATATGAGTCGACAAGGTTCATTTGTTTGTTTTAGGCGATATATCCTTTGTCTTGTAACAGTGTTCTTTCCTGTCTGTATTTGTAGGGAAACTTTTTGGGTTCAAGTTCCCTGGTCTGAGAGTTCTCACTTACAGAAAGCAGTCTTTACCACAAGAAGATCCCGATGTGGTAGTGATCGATTCATCTAAGCACAGCGATGATTCCGTAGCCATGAAGCACTTTAAGTCTCCTACTAAAGAAAGCTGCAGCCCCTCGGAAGCAGATGATACAAAAGCCTTGATACAGCCCAGCAAATGTTCCCCTTTGGTGAATATATCCGGACCTCTTGACCATTCCTCTCCCAAAAGGCAATGGGACCGACTCTATCCCGACATGCTGCAGTCAAGCTCCCAGCTGACTCATTCCAGATCAAAGGAAAGCATTTGTAGTATACGGAGGGCTTCATCGGTTCAGGATATAGAAGGATTCAGTGTCCACCCCAAGAACATATTTAGAGACCGACATGCCAGTGAAGGTATGTTTGTATTCTTAAAATATGGAAACATATGTTACGGGGTAAAGAAAGGTATTTCTTATTGTGTTTAATTCTGACATTAATCTTTATTACCTTTGGAGAAGAAATGTGAGTAGAGTCTATTAAAAATATGAGTTCTACATTCAGAGTTGTTACTGATTTCCTCTTTGAGCCCTAGTGAATAATTTGGTTTCTTCTGGCTTCTTCATCCTTTTCCGAGATAGAATGATAACTATTATCTGCTTACTTTATGGAGTGTTAATTAACTAATGCTTAATATAAGACCTGTTTAGGTGATGACACTATCATCTCAAGCATAATTAATTGTGCTACATTTAGTAAATAGTCAAGACCTGGGCAAAAAAGAGTAGTGTGCTGTCACAGGACTATTTTATCGACCAACTCTGTCTAAAGGAAGAGGTGTATGAAATGTGATACTGAGTGATCAGAAATCTATACACTAATTGGGAGCAGGGAAAGGATAGGTAGGGGGAAGGGGCTCAACCAAAAACAACTTGACGTGCAGAGTCAAAATTCATTTATTTCTCTCTGCCCACTTCAAGGTCACATTCATGTATTAGCCAGTAGTGAAAGTAGGGATGCTTAAAAGGCAATGCTAAAAGCAATCCATCATTAACATGATGATGGATAACATTTGCTGGATATTTACATGCGTGAGGCAATGTAAGTGCTTGACACACATTGATTCTCTTATAATTCTCATAACAACAACCCTATGAGTTAGGATCTATTATTAAGCCCATTTTATAGATGAGGAAACTAAGGCTTAGATATGTTAAATAAATAATTGGTCCAAGGTTACAGAATGTCAGAGCTGGCCCTCAAACCCAGGACTGGTCTCCAGAATCCACAATCTATCCATGCAAAGCTTTTCTTCCTTCGCTCCTACTCTATGAAACTTTGCTGCAAGGGTCTGTTGAGTCATTGAATCTTCTCTGGGGAGGTCCAGATTCAGGGTACCCATTGCATGCATACATTAGTCTCACTTTTCTACAGATTTGGGTTCTTGAGAGGCCCATTGTCCTTTCTGTGGTATTTATTCCTTCGAGATCCCATCATCATCCATGCTGCCACTAGTTTTCTTTTTAAAACATATATCTGATCACGGGGCTCCTTAGTGTAGGGTACTAGACAATTTTCCAGCTCTCCACAGTTAGTTTTCAAGCCTCATTTCTAGCCCCTGCAAGATTTCCTCCCCTACTATATACTCAATTCTAAACCTGCACAAAAATAATTGCCTTTCCCAAAAATATATCATGCATTTTTGTGCTTCATTTCTTTGTTCTGCTGGGAATACTCTTCCTCACTTTGTCCCTCCTCACACTACTACTCATAGCCATAAGGACCCGTTTCTCCTTTCCAAACCCGAAGAATTAAATGGTTTCACACCTGAGTGTGCAAGGCAGTGTTTACATATATTATAGCATTTCTTACATTCTACATTTATTCCACATTATATGTCTTGCGTTCCTATTAGATATACAAATAAATAATGATGTCGCTGAGAGCTTCTCTGGCACAGGAGTTCTGGCATAGTTGGCTCCATGGCCTTGGTCTCCAGCACAGTTGCCTATTTCATGGAAGGAACTCAATAAGCCTTGGTGTGACATTGAGAGGATCGTGCTCGTGAATTATGTTCCAGAACTACACCATCAGGAAATAATGAGTTATCTGTTCCGTAGTACTCTGAAATTTAAACCAGTTTTAGGATTGAATCATGTGGGGATTTTTATTTAAAGGGTGCAGTGAAGTAGAGAAGGCAGAAGAGGTGAAAGAAAATGAGTTGGCAGGAAAAACTTCAAAGAGACAAATCAATATCAAAGAAACAAAAAGAACAGTTTTCTGTGAGAGAGATTTGATGTGGTACAAGAGCAATTAGCAAATCCACTTTAATCTCTAGTCCAAAGAAAGTCAAAGGGAAAAGGAAAATAAAGGACAATTTCCAAACTGGATCATTGTGTAAGGCTCTACAGCATCTAGTTACAGCATGCCCACTCTCTCCTGACTAAATGAAATCTCTGAAATTTGATCTTTGAGCAATGGATCCTATGGCTGAACAGCGGTAAATCCGATACGATAATTCAGATGACCAGCATATATTTTTGTTTGTTAGTCCAATTCGTGTAGTCATCTTTAGGAAGCATACTGACTTTTCAGAGATTGGCCTCATTGCCTAGAACCTGAGTTACATTTTAATAACTTTCAGAAACAATATTAAATGATACATGTTCAGTGCACGGTACAGACTTTTAGCCTGTGTTTTGACAGTGGTGCTGAGTAGGTTAGATCAGATTTCATGATTTAACTTTATTGTTTTCAATTTTATATGGTCTCCATTTAGCACACAGTTACTGATACAATTATGGGCGAGGATGTGTTAATATTTTGGGCTTCTCAGTACAGGTTCTATTCAGGGACACTCAGTGTTGAGATCATCCTCAATTTTCTTCTCCCACCCAAGCTATGTTATTTTCAAAAAACTGTATCACTTGCTTGCAGATGCTAGTTTCAATGTCTGACTACCAACAGATAAATTCAGAGGGTATTTTGTACTTCAATTTTAGCTACAAAATCATTGATTAGCATAGGCGAACCTATAATTCCTCAAGCTTTATAAATTGATATACTTTAGAAACTGAGCCACTGATAAGGCAAGATGGAAACCTTTTAAACCTGATTTTAATTTTATGACTTCATCTAGCTCTTTAATAGGTTAAATCCACATGCACCAGATTTTGAATTCAGATTGTTGTCTCTTCACTCAAGAAGAAAAATTCCCTCCTATATAGGCTATCTTCATAGAACTTTAAATAATTTGCAAATATATCAGTGCATAATATTTTACATTATCTTTTCATTTAATCTATATTATCAAATACCTTAGAACCATAGTTCTCAAATCATTTGTGGTGAAGGACCAGAATATTTTTTTCTTATCCATCACATACCGATATATTTGTAAATACAGTAAAAATGCACTACAAGAGAATGAAATTTTAAAAAATAGACATACAAAATATAAACCCCAATTGTTGTATTATTAAATTGAACAGACGTAAAATTACTCTGTCAAACTGCTACAAGACTCTTACTGCTTACTCTAAGGTCTGCACTTACAGTGTAATTTCTGCACTTACAGTGTCAAGCACTCTTAGTGCGTACTCTAATTTCTGCACATACAGTGTCAATTTCTGCACTTACAGTGTCAACAAGCAGATCTCAGCTAGCACCAGCACACAGACCACATGCTCTGCCTCAGAATGTCAAAGCAGCATTAAGTATATAATGTAACTTTGGGGCAGTTGGTTTTTTGGAAATTGCAACTCTTTATATGTAATTTCCAGGTTGATGAATAGAATTATAATATTTAACTACTTGCTTGCAAGCAGTTATTACTTTACTAATGATTGTTGGCCTAGCTTCTGATGGAGATAATTAATTCTATGTAATCGAGGTCTCTTCCATTAACGCTATTTGTTTGTTATGGTCCCTCAAAGAGAGCAGAGCATTGACATGTAAGGTCACAACTTTATTTGTGCATCTCTATGTGAGGTAGCGTCTATGCTAGGAATTCAATATACTGCATTATTGAAATCGCTTCAATTGTAAGATTTGAAACAATTATTATATATCCCAAGATTTTAAATATGAACAGCATTAGCATAAATGTCAACAAACGTGGAACAGATTTTTCAAATTTTGGATATATTTGAATGATTTTAACATGACTTCATTTGCATTAAGCTTGTTTGTTTCAAAACTAGTAATGAATATTTTTTTAGTAGCATATATGCAACAAAGAGTCAGAATGCTAATCTCAGAATAAATCTGAAAACACTCCATTCTGAGATTTGACAGCAAATCCATTATAATATAAACAAATTTCCTAAATTTTCTAGGTATTACACTGAGTGCATTGTGGAAAACATAAATTTTTAAAGCTCACATTACCTTTAAATAGTCAAATCTTTCACTGATTTCTTATAATTATATTTGCCTAAGAGTGGCTCTTTGAGTACTATTTGGTATTTTCAAAATGTACATTGAAGAACACTTGTGGGAAGAATGGTTCATAAAATTGTGATTAATAATGCAAGTTGGTTTATTAAAGTAAACCATTGTCTTAGAAGCATTTTTCTATTAACACACTAGGTTAAATATGAAAAACGTTACTTAACATGCGAAATGCTGTGTAGTTTTTCCTTGTAAGTGATGGCTGAAGTAACACTAAAATTGACTTCTGACAGGTTTGAAAGTTTTTGTCACAATTGCAGGCATGTGGGTATGGCTTTCTCCAAACAGTCATAATTATAAAATCTGGATCTTGGAATCCATTTAAATTAAGTGAGATAAATGTTTCACATATTTGAACACAGATGCTTATGATGGCAGATATTTTTAGCATATGCATCTTACTTGGTTGAATAGTACAAAATGTTAATTTCAAAGATAGATTTTCAATCATTACATCCTGTTTTCTCTGATTGTTACAGAAGTTATTCAGTGCATATAACATAATTTTAGTCTTCTTTTTATATTTCTCTCTTTTTCTCCTTATGTGCTCAAAACAGACAATGGTCGCAATGTTAAAGGTAATGTATGAACTCACATTTCATCATCTGATGCTTAGATTGCCCCTCTACTCGGCATGTCAACTTGCCTGCTGTATGCCGTGTTCAATGCAACATCATTGCTGCCCTTAGTGAGCCCAGGTGCCTGGTGGAGACATCATGGCTTGATTTTGCTGGAGACATTGTTACTTTCTCAGCTGTGCCACCAATATGACTATGAACTCCTTTTTCCTGCAAGATGTATAAGCCTAGGTTGACAATGAAGACTTCCTAAATATTTGAATAATTTGGAAAGAAGCAAATATCAAGCTAAATATATTCTGGTATAAAAGAGGCACATAAGCCTATTTCAGCCAAAAAGAGAAAAGCCTTTTTGAGTACAAGAATAAATAAAATAAGCAAAGTGCTACATGACAGCATCACTTTACTTGTTCCTCTTTTGTTTCCTTAAAACTAGTTTCACGTTCCTGGATGGCAGGGGGTATGGTTTTAAGCTTACTGTAGTAGTAAACTGTATATGCATGATAGTCATTTTCTATTTTTCTATATTACGTTTCAATCATTTTAACTGTGTCCTATATAAGTCTGAAATCACTAGCATGACCTACAGCTACTGTAGGGTAATGTTTAACTGGGCAATACCTCTGGATAAATCTGGATTTGACTAAAAATTGGAAATTCACTTCAGTTTTTCTACTCTATTATAGTAGATGCGAATAATCACAAAATATAACATATTATATTTTCATCCAGTTGAAAACTTTTGGAGCTTAGTCCTTTAACATAGGCTATGCATGCTGCTGTCGGTGTGCATATGATGACAATGACTCATTTGTGCATGTGTGTTGCATGGACACGTCTCCACCAGTAACCATCATTACTTAGAATTCACTGTTTTGGCCTCTTCTGTATGTCACTGCTACTCCGATCACTGTGAAGTCTTGTATATTGATTTCTCAAGTGCTTCCCTAACCAACTCAGAGCTGGTGATGATTATGAATTAAGACCACTAGAAGCTAAAGATCTTTTCTGGTCAGCAGTGCAGGGTAATTTGAAAATAAGAGAAATCATGGCAGCTTCTCCCCAGCCTAACTTTATTTTGTAAGCACTTCAAAAAGGGTCTGTGCAGAGGACCTCCAATTGCAGGATGGAATTTCATATACATGATTATTCTATCCTTGGCCTGTCCACTCAGATTTCTAAAAGGGAGCAAATTAGTGTCAGCTGTGGGTAGTGATTTGAATTGATATAATTCAGAACATAACCTCAAGAAACAGAATACAGACAGCTCTTGACAACTGGTCTGTGTGAAATATGACTGGCTTTAGCATTTAACAGTTAGCAATAAATTATTAGACATTAATTTTCCAGTGATCTTAAAATGCAGTGAGAAATAAATCTAATTTTTCTCAGTAAATAGAAAATTGAGCTTGCTAATCTTCCAAACTAGTGGTTCACATAGTTGTCATTCAAACTACATTAATTTCATTTTTTTCTTACAAACTAATCGATTTAATCTCCAACCCTTTTTTCCTCAATCCTCCATTTTTTTCTTTTTTTTTTGAATTTTATTTATTTATTTTTAAACAGCCGGTTCTTATTAGTTATCTGTTTTATACATATTAGTGTATACATGTCAATCCCAATCTCCCAACTCATCCCACCACCACCACCCGCCCTCCACCACTTTCCCCCCTTGGTGTCCATACGTTTGTTCTCTACATCTGTGTCTCTATTTCTGCCTTGCAAACCGGTTCATCTGTACCATTTTTCTAGATTCCACATATATGCGTTAATATACGATATTTGTTTTTCTCTTTCTGACTTACTTCACTCTGTTTGACAGTCTCTAGGTCCATCCACGTCTCTACAAATGACCCAATTTTATTCCTTTTTATGGCTGAGTAATATATTCCATTGTACATATATACTACATCTTCTCTATCCATTCATCTGTTGATGGGCATAATCCTCCATTTTTTAATAGCAATAGTCCTTGAATAAAACTGAATCATAAAAGTCAGAATTTGGGATTAGGGAATTCTAACCCATTGCAGAAAGTTTTCACATATTAATATTTATAAAGTTAAACTCCTAAATTAGATAAAACATGCAATTTAATAAAAATTTAATGTAAATGCGCCCTCCAATGTCCTTATTATGTGTTCAGGCTCTGATTTTGAAAACTTTAAAAAATATTTAAGTGTCTGGCTCTTTGAGATTTTCACAGAGCAGTTAATATGTTAATTAGATATAGAACACTGCATTAGTGTGCTTTTTAGATTTCTATGACCTTGTTACTAAACCGCATTTAAATAAAAATTTTTAAAAATAAAAAACAGGGGCTTCCCTGGTGGCGCAGTGGTTGAGAGTCCGCCTGCCGATGCAGGGGACCACGGGTTCGTGCCCCGGTCCGGGAAGATCCCACATGCCGCGGAGCGGCTGGGCCCGTGGGCCATGGCCGCTGAGCCTGCGCGTCCTCTCACAACAGTGAGAGGCCCGCGTAACACGATAATAATAATAATAAACAAATTTCTACACTTCTTTGTATGCAAATACATAATAACAGTTTTTTCAATATCTAACTCAACCAAAAATAATTTCTTTAACAAAATAAAATAAATGATTTAGAAATGCGCTTGGAAGGTCTTCAATATCATCTACTGCAGTTTATTCCCCTCAGACAAGAGTATTGGCTAAATCTCTTGCACAGGTGGTAGAAGCATCTTTATCTCTAGAGGATCCCATTCTTTAACTTTCTTGGAAAATCTATTTTACTGCCTATTATACAAAGAGCTAACTCAAATCCTTCTTACTGAAATGTAATTTTTTTCCCCTCCATCTATCCTGAGTGGACAGAGATACTAGCCGGTTACTTCTATTCTTGATGTAACATCACAGTATAAAAACAGCAAATTGGTACTCAAGCTTTTCTGCTAAAATGGAGTAATTTCCATTTTACCTCCTTTCTTAAGATCAATTTTGTTTTCCTTTAATAATTCCCTTAGCACTCTGACTCTTTAAAATAAGACTTCAGAGTTCCAAAATTGTAACCCATTATCAAAGAGTGAAAAAGTTAATTCAGATAAATTGCATATGCTATTTATATGTGTGTGTGAGTGTGTGCATCACTTTTTAAACAATTTCTCTAACATGTGGGAGGCAAACTTAATCCTAGTGGTTTTTCTGTTTATTCTGCCTTCCAAGTCATCATAAAAATTAACCCCACTTACCCTTTTTAGTAAGTAAGTCATTAAAATAATTTTACCCTTCTATTGCATCCACCTCTTCATTATCCCAAGTAACTCTGTATCCCACTGACAATGATATGTGCAGTTTCCAACTTGTCTGTGAATCTGGCATATGAGTCAGAAACAAAACTACCCCCAAGATTTCTCTAGCCACAAAACCTATCAGACACACAAAGGAAATCAACAGATCTGATACAACTTGTATCTCATATGCTGCATTGGCCATACCAAGTATTTGTGATCTTGTAAGAATTTGCAAATTGATTTTCAGTCATGACAGTTTTCTCCTATAAAGTATATGTTATGCGCTGAAACAAACAATATGGATATTGAGTATAAATAATTTGGTGACTAATTCTTATATATTTTTTAATGTTAAACTGGTTACCTTATGCTTATTGACAGTGATCTTTTATAAAATCCAATTAATGAACACTGCATTCGCATTTTCTTTGATGTTAAGCCACTTCAGCAATTTAGGTTTTATTAAACTTTAGCCAAATAAACTCATGCTGTAAGGTATATTGTATAAAGACCTGATGATTTGAAAACAACCTTAATCTTTTTGGTTTCTTTCCCTCCTGTCCCATTTGGCTCTCAAGAGCAATCATCTTCTTTTATTTATTTATTTTTTTAAATAGCATTATTATTTTTTAAAATTTATCAGATGTCCTTAGCTATATTTCCAGCACCATCTTAAGGAGAATATAGTCTCCTTTAGCATCTTGCAACTCATGATAAATTGAAATAACCTTACCATAAAAATTTTAAATACTTTTAATCTAAAATTCTTCCTAGATGTTGCTTTAGCCTCTAGCTTGATCTTTAAATGCAGTATATTTCTTTGTAGCTAGAACCTGGCTTATTTTATATTTACTCAGACACTTGTAATATATTAGAGCTTTATCCAGCTGTTGGTTTAGTCTTCTTGGTCACCTGTTTTCCATCTCCTACTAGTATATTAGAAAATTTAATCTGGTCATCCATTCTGCAAATGTTTCTTTGAAGAATATCAAGTCCTCCTAAATACTTTTGAGCTTTACATTCTTTTCTATTGAATCTACTATTTCCCTTTATTTCTGCCCATTTATTTTCTTTAAATTCATTTACTTTGTTTTTCAGGTTATCTTCCTTTCTTTCTTTAGAATTTTAAATGCCATCTGTTTATGATCACATTCAGGGAGGCTGCCTTTCACCTTTAACTCCTCAACCAAGGCCTTTCTGAATATAGACCTAGGAGATAGGAAACCCTGCATTCTAATTTCTGGTCCTTGATTCTTATTCCATTTTGGCCTCCTATTGTGTCTGCTCGGGCTTACGACTGGTAAAATGAGGATATTACTAATACCTTTCTTAATTAAAGTGTAGGAAATTATTTTGATTAGAATTTAGACAGATTTCAGAGAAACCTAAGCTGACACTGATTATCTTGCAGACACTAACAGACCCCAGCATATAAACATCTGCTTCAAAATCAGTGGAAAATAGCATAATGATTTTTATTATACAAGATGAAATCGATTTTGAATGCCTTATCTAAGCATGCATGAATTATTTTAAGCAGTATTTTAAGTTCTGCTGAATTCTTTAAATGTCTAGATTTAACATTAAAAAAAAAACAGAATAGAGTAACAGTTTAGAAAGTTTTCCACTAGTAAGTAAGAGAAGCTAAAACACAGATTGCAATAAAGTAATATTCTGAGGCCAAACCTTAGTGTGATGTGTATTGGCCAGTGGTTTCTCAGCCCTATCAGACTAATGTCCCCTCGTTTCAACTTTTTGTTATTCTCATTTTACTATCCTGAAATGACGTTCAGAGATGATTTAACCTATTTCTAAAAGATCAACATTATTCCTTAACTTTAATTTAAAGGAGGAGTTAAAAGGAAAGTAGTTTATAATAAAATATCTCTCTCAATATGTTAATGTTCAAATATAACTACACTAGAAGGCATAATGTGATAATCAGAAATAAGAAAAAAATTTGGTTTTAAGAACATTAAAGACATGATAAAACAGTCCACATAAGTACTGGCTAAAATGATAGAGCAGGAGTACTGAGGGGTTAACCAAGTAAAAACCACTATTGGAATAAATAATGACAGATCGGACTTATTTATATATAAATTTTTAAAATAGTAAATAATCAAAATTAAATTATGAATAAAGCCAGAATCAACTGGGGAGAAAGTGAGAAAGTGTGATGTCCACAAAAATGAACTGGCCCTTGGTTTGAAGTTTAATGTCAAAATGATTCCCTATGGGATAACATGCAATGCAATAGTAATGCATTGCACAGGAGAAAGAAATCCCACTAAACATCAGGATGTATATTTATCCTCCAATACTTAAAAAAGAACTTGCAGACCATACGCCTTCAGAAGCAATGGGAACTAGAAGATGGATTAGAAGAAGAAATGGCAATCAAGACATTATGGAGAACACAGACATAAAGAACAGACTAGTGGTTACCAGTGGGCAGAAGGAAAGGGGGAAGGGGCACGATAGGGGTATGGGATTAAGCGATACAAACTACTCTGTATAAAATAAATAAGCAACAAGGATATATTGTACAGCAAAGGGAAATAGAGCCATTATTTTGTAGTATGGAGTATAATTTATAAAAATATTGAATCACTATGTTGCATACCTGAAACTAATCTAGTATTGTAAACTGACTATACTTCAATAAAAAAGACATTATGGAGACATTGTGGCAGATCTCTAGGGAGTTCTTAAATCATTCCAGGTGTTTATTTTTTACCTAAAAATTAAAATAGGCTTCTTTTTGTTGTATCATACATCATTTTACATATATAGGAGATCAATAATATAAAATATTTTAGCAGAAATTTTATTAATGATTTGAGGTGTGATTCCTATAATTGTCTGCAAATTTAATAATATTTTGTTCCAACATTGTTTTAAAAAGATTCAAATATCTTCATTTATATGTTTGCATGTGACAGCTACAAACACAGACTGTAACCTGAAGTCTGAAATTTTGTATTGGCAACTCAAATAACACAAGTAGTGTATCTCCAAGTGATTTGGTTTTCCAAAACGGTGAACAACTTTTGGTAAAGTTATGAACAAAAAAAAGTAAAAATCTTCATTCTATATGGCAGTTGTAGCTCTGAAAGTTCCAGTGTATATTAAAATATGTGAAACAAGTTCAAGGCTCAGATCATTATAAATAGGCTTTTCACCTACGTGAATGCCCGTTGGGACATCTGGGTCAATTTTTCATGGTGAGAGAATAGACACCTCCCATCACTGTAACAAACAAAAATTCCCCCACAGATGCCTCTAGGGTGAAGCACTGTTGCCTCTAGGGTGAAGCACTGTTGCAGTGTGGAAAGTGCGCTTAAGGGTTTGAAATACAATTTAACTATATACCTGAGCTCAGTGTTATATAATTTCATGTCAATATCCCTGTGTGCAGTAAAGTCACCTAAGCAGTGAAAATATGACATTAGAGTTGGGAAAGAGACAATATCTAAGGAATCTGAAGTCCTAGAATATTTTACAAAGTTAAATATTAAGATATAGGCTGGGAACGTAGCCATAGAATGATACAAGAAAGGAAACACTATCTAGGATATGTTACAAAACTAAATTAGTGATGTGTATAGGAGAGTTTTACAAAGAATGGGGTTTCTCACAGACCTATCTGAAAGCTAGATTAATTTGGTAACTTTGGGCTCTTATTTCTCTTCTTGTCATATAAATAGAAAAGAGAGTAAGAATCTATATTCGAATGAGAACATACTGGGAAATAAATGCCCAGAGAACTTAGTGACGTTTTTTACATGGACAGACTTGGCCGTCATCATAGATAAAACTCAGAGAATGAACAGAAATGCACCTCAAGGAACACAGGGTTTCCTACATAGATTAAAAAATCTCTTAAAATCATTTCAATATTTTATTATAACCAAATATCAGTATAAACTCTTATAAACAAATATAGTGTGATTTTCCTCCAGGGTGAATATGAACTAAATGGTGGGTATTTTTTTTTTTTTTTTTTTGGATTATATTTGATCTGAGTTGATTGACAGTTGTGGTCCAAAATACACTATCTATAAATTTAATTTTCAAGGGTTTATACCTCACTTGGTGCATAAAGCACATTCTGATCTCCAAAATGTGTTAGTTTTCATTCTGAACAGGGGATAAAAATAGCATAAGGCAAAATGTGCTGACTAGCAAGTTCATTCATGCAGTTTGCATGTTTCAAGCACTCTCCAGGCAGAAAGTTAATGGCTGTATAGCACTCGTGGGCTCAGGATTTTTATAAAAGTCTTCCTCATGCTAATTTTTAAGAGCTACATAATGGTATAAGTAATATTACCAATTGTATAAGAAACTCTTTGGAGCATTTCTTGACCCTCTATAAGCAACAGACAATAGGTTCATCTCAAAAGAATATGTAGCTGGTCAGTGTACTTATCCTCAACTAAGGGGCCCAGGGTCTTGGCACAGTGCCAAATTGTCTTTGTAAGAAAGGAATGTGAGAAGTGACTAGCGTTGGTCAAAGAGTCCAAATTTCCAGGAATAAGATCTGGGTATCTAGTGTATAGCATGGTTAAAAAAAAAAAAAAAAAAAAGATGTAACCAGGTGCTGCCAACCCCAGACAAGTCTTATTTACCCAACTATGGTCACTTCAATTTTAAGTTATGTTTGCCAAAGCATTCTTCTGCTATGTTTTTTTCCCCCTCAAAAAGTGGTCAGCCTTAAATCTAAATAAAAGGGAAAAAAAGAAAAGAAAGGAAAGATTTAAAAATCCCACATAGGAGCCAAATTTTTCAATATAGTCCACATAACACACACACACACACACACACACACACCCATACACACAAATGACATTTGTCCTTCTCATTGTTACCTGAAATTCCTGTCTGGACTTAACTCTCAGAATCTCTGGGAAGCATCTCATACAGGTAATAGAAGCATATGAAGAACACAACTGGCTTGTCACTTGTTACGGCACAGAGAAGGGAGTAATACGAATTGGAGCGGGCTAGACAGCCATTCAGAAGTTTCATGGCCAACATGATTTTAACCTTCCTTGAATAATTCCTAAATTATAAAAGTCCTTCCTTGAATAATTCTTAAATTATATAAAAAGAAATTCTTGAGAAACTTTGAAAGTAGAATTTAGCCAATAATAAGGAATAGAGTTCGTTCTTTTATTCCAACCTTTAATGAAAGAAGCCAGTTAACAACTAAAGCTGTCATCTGCTCTCTGGGTGCACACCTAGGGCACCATCTTATCCTTGGATACTCACATGCCTCTCCATATGTCAGATGGTGAACAGGTATCAGCCAGCTGCATTTAGTCACATCTGAATCAGGGTCACAATGGTCATGGATTACTAACAGGTCATTCAAGACCATCTCTTTCTTAATTTTTCCTGATATTGCTTTTACAAATACTTTCCAATTTTTTAGGGCCTTTTAATCATATCAAGTCAAGCCTCCTGGGATCCACGTCGGATTCAAACCTGAACAAATACAGCACCATTAACAAGATTCCACAGCTCACTCTGAATTTTTCAGATGTCAAAACTGAAAAAAAGAACACATCCCCTCCTTCTTCAGATAAAACCATTATTGCACCCAAAGTTAAAGATCGAACACACAATGTGACAGAGAAAGTTACCCAGGTAGGACACGATTTTACTATCAATTTTAACTGTTTTTAAAGTTATTTTCTGCACCATAAAACTCATTCCTTTTCCTATGAATGAATATTAAGAGAGGTAAGCCATTTATTTGCACTCCAATTTCTCAGAAGTTGGGTGACCCTCTAATGTAATAGATAAATAAAACTACAGACTATGATTTTATCTATTGCAAGACTAAGCAAAAATGGGCTGGCTTGGTTTTCTTGTTCCTTTTGTTGCAGAAGTGGTTAACCAGCTATTCATCATGTTTGGGCATTTATTGTTTTGCTGCCAACTCTTGCATTATTAAAGCATGTGTTTTTTTTTAATATAATGGATGTGTCTATCGAAGGTTTAGGCAACTAATTGGGATTTACTCTTAACTGTGGCCCTCTTTTTGCACTTACACTACTGAGTCAGGTATAAGTCAGTGGAATTGGGGAAAAGAACTGTCTGAGTTGATGAAAAGTCAGAGTGAAACAATATATTTCATAGGAACAATATTTTATTGTTTTTTTTAAAAAAATATTGCAAGTTGAACTAAGGTAAAAGGTACTGTCTAGCAAGAGTCCTGTTTTAAAGAATAGAGAAAAATGATTTGTATTTATTATATCAAAATACCAACCTAAGCAGTACCCAGCTTTTGCTTACAATGCACTTACATTGTTGGGAATTCTTGAGTCTAAAATTTGTGCCAAGTAAACAGTTTTTGTTTTCTTACAAACAATTTAACCTAGTATATTTGCTTAGCAAATATTTTTATAAACAGTCACAATATAAAGATAAACTTGACCCCAATCTCTATCCCAAGCATTTAAGATTTTACATTAATATAGTTTTTTGTAATTGTAATCACTACAAACAACACTATAGTAGTTTGTAAATAATGTCTTAAATGTGAGCTAAAATAGCTATGTAAAGACCATGAGTCAGTTGTAAATAGACCTGAGTAGTCTCTATTTATTTGAGATGAGAGATTATACATGCCATACTCAAATATATATTTTGATATTTATGTAGTAATGAGGCTTTCTACCCTTGGCATTTTGTTTTTCTCAACTTATACTTAGTAAACTGGGCCCAACAGTGATAAATGAATAGTCTACTATTATTTGTGTTGTATTGACACCGTTTTGGTAGCTTTGAATTTTACTTGCAATTAACTCAAAAAATATATTATTTGTAGACCATAATCATCATATGTATATATAGAAAGAGATTTTAGAAATTGAACAGTAGGCTGGTTGCAGATATTAGGGTCAGGGTCCTGCCAGTAGCGTAAGTGAGTAAAGTAGTCATGGTAGCACAGCAGGCATGGTAGGGGCTACAGGGACTTACAGAGCCCAGAGTCCCTCCTGAGAAGATGGCTGCCACTCAGCTCCAGCTAACTGTGGTCATGCAAGAATGCTTGACCAGTGTTTTCAAATCTTCCAATTTTAAAAAGAATCTAGAAATCCAGAATTTAAGATAAACTCTTTATTTCTAAAAGTTGGCAAACTAATTCAAAATGCTTTTATAGGCCAAACAAAACATACCTTAGGTGTGTGGGCAGCCAAGTTTGATCTTTGCAAAGTTTTCATGAGCTTGGTTCACTACAGGGCCTACCTTATCCTGCCACATTCAGCAGGTCCATTGTGCCAGGAGGAGATGAATGTACACATGGATCGGAGGTGGCACCTCTACTGGGACTTTCTGAGCCTGGTGAGAGGAAACATTTATACAAATAGTGCTAATGAAATCATGGTGTTAAAGAATACAGGAACACAGGTCGAGGGAAAGTAATTATACTTTAAGGGAGGAAATTTCAGAGAAGAAAAACAGATGAGATGGGACATTTAAGATGGATCCAGAAGGTTACTTATCAAACTGGGTAGTGAGTGATGTTTAAAAGCATAACTCAGAGTCGCATGCACTTGTGCTTTAATTCTGGCTAAGTCATTTATTGTGACATTGAGGCAAGTTTTCGTGATGACAAAACTTATTTCTCAGTGTTGATATAAGAATTAAATAGAATGATGTGTGGAAAGTGTTCATCAAGGTGCTATGTACATGGCAAGCAACATCAACCATTATTCTGTTTATTAATGTTCTTGTATGACTTCTCCTGGCCCTCTGCACTATCGCTGCAGGATCCTTTTATCTACACCCTGCCACGACCTAGTAAAACACCTGGGAGAGTAGAGTTCATGAACCTTTACTGAAGGAAGGAAGGCAAGAGAAGTTGACCAAGCAGACAAGGGAAGGGGTGAGAATCCCAGGTAGAGGAAACAGCAAGAACAAAGTTGTAGAGGCACAAAAGTCCAAGTGCCTTCTCCTAACAAGTAGGTTCTTGAGCCAGGGAGTTGCTGGGCTGGGCAGGGGCTTGTTACAGATTGGGGAGCTGCTGGAACTTTCCCCTCTAGATGGTTCTTCAATACCTTTCTCCTCAAGTGCCTTGGGGGGTTGAGTAAAATGCAACAGCTGCTATCAGAAGGTGAGCATTCTTTTAAGGTCTCATGCTTTCTCTTTAAAATCCCTGTGACTTTCATATTTAGCTCCATAACATTACAGTACTTGTTTTAACATTTAAAAAAATGTTTAAAACTGTTACTTACCACTGAGGGACGCTGAGGTCCACAACAAAGCCCCATAGTTTTCCTACAGTTTCTTATACTTCACCCAAATCATCATGGAGTGCCCCTCCACACAGCCTCCGAACCACCCCAGGTTGAGGAGCAGGCAAAAAACCTTTTGAAGGTGGGCTTCCCTGGTGGCGCAGTGGTTGAGAGTCCGCATGCCGATGCAGGGGACACGGGTTCGTTCCCCGGTCTGGGATGATCCCACATGCCGTGGAGCGGCTGGGCCCGTGAGCCATGGCCGCTGAGCCTGCGCATCCGGAGCCTGTGCTCCGCAACAGGAGAGGCCACAACACTTTTTTTTTTTTTTCACTTTTTTTTTTAACAATGTAAAAGATACAGTGACAGGAAGGAGATTCTGGAGACAGAACACTTAAGTAGCTATGGTTCTGGCCAGAAATGATGAGAGACTGGAAAAAGATTGAGACTGAAAACTAGAAAGAAGGGGATATGTAGGCTCGCTCTATCTTCTTTTTAGGCCCCCTTTAGCTCTTAGTAGCAAACCTTCCAGTTGTCAACATGTCAAACCAAACAAGGTGGAGATCAAATACTGAGACATTCCTCCTGCAAACATAGCCTCTTGAAATTTTTTTAAGCACTTGAAAGCAGAGCGAGCCTATAACTATTTTCTCATTTAGTGTTTGTGAAGTTTCCTGATTGTAGCTATCTCTGGAATCCCCATATTCACAACATATAGTACCACTTGCCTCCTAGTCTCTAGAAATAATTTTGTAGTGACTCAGAAACTTTACTATTACCTTTGTTAGGACTACGTGGAAATCCTCCTTGTCAAGATATTCTCAACGTATTTGCTGTAGGCAGCCAGCAGTATTTCCATTATCTCATGTTCTAATATGTTTTATTCCCTTGATGGACTTGTATGGTAATCCTTTTTTCAAAAGATATCAGGGCTTTGTTCATCAATCATTCAATAAGGATTTTTAAACACTCCTCTGAGCCCAAACAATAGAGCAGACATCAAGAAAAAAAAGGCATAAATGAAAGAAACAATTCATCTCTGTTCATCGTTATACTCTCTCACCATTTGGATCTTATCTCTATTGTACTTTGGCTAATTATGAATTAACCAGTTAGTTGTTTGCCTCCCCAGCTAGATTGAGCTTATTGAGCAGGGACCATGTTGCTATCCATTCATCTGTTCATTCATTCGTGCATCTGTGTATTTTTTTATTCACTCAACAAGCATTTATTGAGAGCTAGTATGTACAGTGTTAGTTTCCGGGAATTCATAATTAAAAGGCAAATTCTCTGCCTTCAAGAAGTGATGGAGACAGACAAGTTCGGTACATAGGCATTGTAATGCAATGTGAAGTATTACACTATAGGTAAACTCAGAGAGCAGAGAGTGCTGGGAGAGGAAACATTGCCTATATTGGGAGGTTGGGGTGGTGATTGGGAAATATAAACTCTTAGATGAGTTTTGAAACTTGAGAATTTTCTGAGATTGTGTGTTAGAATCTGGAGTGGGGCACATTTGGGAAACTGTGAGTACCAATGGATGAATGAAGCATGAGGTGTTTGTATTACTAGAGCCTAACGTAAGACACAGCACCTAAGAATCTTAAAAGATTCAGAAATGCACCACCAAAGGTGTTGGAGAGAATTAAGCAAGAGTAAATCTGTGGGTAAAAAATTCCCAAGGCAAATGCTTGCCTTCCAAACTCTTCCCTCAAGCAAGATTCTCATTCTTGCTGTTGTCTTAGGTCCAAAGATTCCTTTTAGTGGCTGGTCTGAGAGGCCAAACTTCTGCATGCATCAGCTCTTTATGTCATATTCCACCTGACCTTCTCTACTCATTGAAGGAAGTAGAAAATAACTCTCAGAGGATGTGGGTTTTTTCTTCCTTAACTACAATCCACCTGGTACAGGCAAATGTGTAGTAGGGTCCACTTTGGGGAAGAGGGGCCTTGGTTGGATAATTACTACCAAATTCCAGTGGAGTGATGGAGAGAAAACAATGAATTGGAAGAAATGTGTGGGTGAAGAGCAAAGATCTGCTTTCACCATGCGATTGCATTTCTCAGTAAAGGATCAAATTCTTGGCTATATCTGCCCCCTTTTAAGTAAAAGTAAACCAAACTTTTACACTCTCATATCATTTCATTATTTCTGAGGCTAGTTCTAGTTCAGATGTTATGCTGAGCTTTAGGATAAAATGCATCATTTTGTTGTCACATTCAGCTCTTACAAATTTTGTACTAGATCACTCTCCCTAGATAGGCATAAGAATGTCAGAAGGTTTAAGAAGATGGCATTGTGGGTTTCAAATCTTTATTGGCCAGTCACATAAGGCTCTATCAGTCAGTGCTGTAACAGAATGCAAGTAATAGAAGCCTGAGTGAAACCACTTTAAGCAAAAAATGAAAGGAGGAGGGTCAGCTTATAGGGTCACATAACCAAAAAGTGCAGGGGCTGTTCTGCTTTGGGCCAAAGCTACATTCATTGTTTGAACAGCTGATGACATTCTCTCCTCTCAGCCTTGCTTTCTTCTGTATTGACTTCATGCTATATCTGATGGAAGCAAGGTCCTTAGACTCTTCTGTCTTACCTAATACTCACAGTTGGTGATCTGATGGGAAAGGCTTTCTCTCCACCAGTGTCCATATCAATTCCCGAGGTAGTGGACTCTGATTGGCCAACCTGAGTCCTGTGCTCAGCCTTGTGGTGGAAGAGGTATAGCCCTTGACTGCGGACCACACCAGAAAAAAGCAGCGGGGAAGGAAGGTCTCTAAGGAAAGAAAACAAAACAACAGTGGCCCATTGTGTAGATGAAGATAAGAATTCAGACTAACAGCATCACACACACACAAACACACACACACACACACACACACACACACACACACACACACACTAAATGCACATTATATGCTGGGTAGGCTCTAGAGACACAGAAGTATAAAACCTAGTACCAGTACTCAAGGGGTTATAAACTACTTGGAGAAAAATATTACAGCAACATATAATAATAGCATTTGCAAATGCTAATATAATAAGTACTACAAGATCATATTATGAAACTAAAGGTAGTTTGAGTTTCCTTTATATACAGTACTGGCCCAATTATGAGCAAATAGTTCTGCAACTTATTATTTTACTACTTAAAAGGAATGTCTAGTGAACTTAATAGAAACCCATATTGTGGTCATCAGAAAGACATATGATGAAGAAAAGAATTACTACTAGTCCACAACTATAGTTTTCTTATAGCTTTACTAAGGAGAATACTCAAAATAATTAGTTTCTGGAGTAATCACTAAGAGACTTAGGTCACAAGAGAGAAATTTCTGAATGTTTAAAAGGCCATATAATTTTGAAATCTACATAGAACCTTAAACCTAAAATAAATTCCCATTATCTGGGATTTATTTAAGTATATTATTGGCGTGAAAATAGAATTATGATAGATTTAATAATAGGTGACACTGATTGAGCATTTACTATGTGCCAGGCTCTATGCTAAGTGGTTTAACAGATTATCAATTTTAATCCACATAACACTCCTATGAGTTGGTACTATTATTATCATCTCTAGCTCGTAGAAGAGGAATCAAGCTTAGGAAGAAGGAAGCAACTTACCTAGGTCACACAATAGATGGTGAAAGTGGGCCTCAGACCGAGATCATCTGACTCAAAGAGTGAAGATCTTAATCTCTAAAGTACATCCTCTTTAATTCTGTTTTGTTTTCTTATCTGTCCCCTAATTCTACTCAGAAGTTAGCATGGCATTGGGAAATACCTGTAACATTTGGCTGTATGGCAAAATATCCTAATCTAAATGTTTACTAGTAACTGATTAGAGAAGTGAGTCTACAGAAATAAGGAAGAGAATGTGGTATATTTTCTCTAAAACTCCTCAAACTCTGCAAAAAGCAGCTGAATAAAACCATCATTAAGGATGCATTATTTCTTGTTTAAGTTCATATCCCATTTTTCTTTTTTTTTGTTTAACATCTTTATTGGAGTATAATTTCTTTACAATGATGTGTTAGTTTCTGCTTTATAACAAAGTGAATCAGCTATACATACACATTTATCCTCATATCTCCTCCCTCTTGCATCTCCCTCCCACCCTCCTTATCCCACATCTCTAGGTGATCACAAAGCACCCAGCTTATCTCACTGTGCTATGCAGCTGTGCTTCCCACTAGCTATCTATTTTACATTTGGTAGTATATATAAGTCCATGCCACTCTCTCACTTCGTCCCAGCTTACCTTTCCCCCTCCCCATGTCCATTCTCTATGTCTGCATCTTTATTCCTGTCCTGCCCCTAGGTTCTTCAGAAACTTTTTATTTTTTAGATTCCATATATGTGTTAGGATACGGTATGTGTTTTTCTATTTCTGACTTACTTCACTCTGTATGACAGACTCTAGGTCCATCCACCTCACTCCAAATAACTCAATATCGTTTCTTTTTATGGCTAATATTCCATTGTATATATGTGCTACGTCTTCTTTATCCATTTATCTGTTGATGGTCACTTAGGTTGCTTCCATGTCCTGGCTACTGTAAATAGAGCTCAGTGAACATTGTGGTACATGACTCTTTCTGAATTATGGTTTTCTCAGGGTATATGCCCAGTAGTGAGATTGCTGGGTCATATGGTAGTTCTATTTTTAGTTTTTTAAGGAACCTTCATACTGTTCTCCATAGTGGCTATATCAATTTACATTCCCACCAACAGTGCAAGAGGGTTCTCTTTTCTCCACACCTTCTCCAGCATTTATTATTTGTAGATTTTTTGATGATGGCCATTCTGACTGGCGTGAGGTGATACCTCACTGTAGTTCTGATTTGCATTTCTAATGATTAGTGATGTTGAGCATCCTTTCATGTGTTTGTTGGCAATCTGTATATCTTTGGAGAAATGTTTATTTAGGTCTTCTGCCCATTTTTGAATTGGGTTGTTTGTTTTTTTGATATTGAGCTGCATGAGCTGCTTATAAATTTTGGAGATTAATCCTTTGTCCGTTGCTTCGTTTGCAAATATTTACTTGCATTCTGAGGGTTGTCTTTTTTTTTTTTTAACATCTTTATTGGGGTATAATTGCTTTACAATGGTGTGTTAGTTTCTGCTTTATAACAAAGTGAATCAGTTATATATATACGTATGTTCCCATATCTCTTCCCTCTTGCGTCTCCCTCCCTCCCACCCTCCCTATACCACCCTCCAGGCGGTCACAAAGCACAGAGCTGATATCCCTGTGCTATGCGGCTGCTTCCCACTAGCTATCTACCTTACGTTTTTTAGTGTATATATATATGTCCATGCCTCTCTCTCGCTTTGTCACAGCTCACCATTCCCCCTCCCCATATCCTCGAGTCCGTTCTCTAGTAGGTCTGTGTCTTTATTCCTGTCTTACCCCTAGGTTCTTCATGACATTTTTTTTCTTAAATTCCATATATATGTGTTAGCATACGGTATTTGTCTTTCTCTTTCTGACTTACTTCACTCTGTATGACAGACTCTAGGTCTATCCACCTCATTACAAATAGCTCAATTTCGTTTCTTTTTATGGCTGAGTAATATTCCATTGTATATATGTGCCACATCTTCTTTATCCATTCATCCGATGTTGGGCACTTAGGTTGTTTCCATCTCCGGGCTATTGTAAATAGAGCTGCAATGAACATTTTGGTACATGACTCTTTTTGAATTTTGGTTTTCTCAGGGTATATGCCCAGTAGTGGGATTGCTGGATCATATGGTAGTTCTATTTGTAGTTTTTAAAGGAACCTCCATACTGTTCTCCATAGTGGCTGAACCAATTCACATTCCCACCAGCAGTGCAAGAGTGTTCCCTTTTCTCCACACCTGAGGGTTGTCTTTTCATCTTGTTTATGGTTTCCTTTGCTGTGCAAAAGCTTTTGAGTTTCATTAGGTCCCATTTCTTTATTTTTGTTTTTATTTCCACTTGTCTATGAGGTGGGTCAAAAAAGATCTTGCTGCTGTGATTAATGTCATAGAGTGTTCTGCCTATGTTTTGCTCTCAGAGTTTTATAAGGTCTGGCCTTACATTTAGGTCTTTAATCCATTTTGGTTTATTCTTGTGTATGGTGTTAGGGAGTATTCTGATTTCATTCTTTTACATGTAGTTGTCCAGATTTCCCAGCACAGCTTATTGAAGAGGCTGTCTTTTCTCCATTGTATATTCTTCCTTCCTTTATCAAAAATAAGGTGACCATAGGTGTGTGGGTTTATCTCTGGGCTTTCTATACTGTTCCATTGATCTGTATTTCTGTTTTTGTGCCAGTACCATGCTGTCTTGATTACTGTAGCTTTGTAGTATAGTCAGCAGTCCTGGAGCCTGATTCCTCCAGCTCTGTTTTTCTTTCACCAGATTGCTTTGGCTATTCAGGGTCTTTTGTGTTTCCATACAAACTGTGAAATTTTCTGTTCTAGTTCTGTGAAAAATGCCATTGGTAGTTTGATAGGGCTTGTAATGACTCTGTAGATTGCTTTGGGTACAATAGTCATTTTCACAATGTGGATTCATCCTATCCGAGACATAGTATATATCTCCATCTCTTTGTACCATCTTTAATTTCTTTCATTAGTGTCTTATAGTTTTCTGCATACAGGTCTTTTGTCTCCTTAGGTAGGTTTATTCCTAGGTATTTATTCTTTTTGTTGCAATGGTAAATGGGAGCGTTTCCTTAATTTCTCTTTCAGATTTTTCATCATTAGTGTATAGGAATGCAAGAGATTTCTGTGCATTAATTTTGTATCCTGCTACTTTACCACTTTCATTGATTAGCTCTAGTAGTTTTCTGGTAGCATCATTAGGGTACTCTATGTATAGTATCATCTCATCTGCAGTGACAGCTTTACTTCTTCTTTTCCAATTTGGATTCCTTTTATTCCTTTTTCGTCTCTGATTGCTGTGGCTAAAACTTCCAAAACTATATTGATTAATAGTGGTGAGAGTGGAAAACCTTGTCTTGTTCCAGATCTTAGAGGAAATGGTTTCAGTTTTTCACCATTAGGAACGATGTTGACTGTGGGTTTGTCATATATGGCCTTTATTATGTTGAGGTAAATACCCTCTATGCCTACTTTCTGGAGGATTTTTATCATAAATGGGTGTTCAATTTTGTCAAAAGCTTTTTCTGCATCTATTAAAATGATCATATTGTTTTTATCCTTCATTTTGTTGATATGGTCTATCACATTGATTGATTTGAATATATTGAAGAATCCTTTCATTCCTGGGGTAAACTCCACTTGATCATGGTATATGCTCCTTTCAATGTGCTGTTGGATTCTGTTTGCTAATATTTTGTTGAGGATTTTTGCATCTATATTCATCAGTGATATTGGCCTGTAGTTTTCTTTCTTGTTGACATCTTTGTCTGGTTTTGGTATCAGGGTGATGGTGACCTCGCAGAATGAGTTTGGGAGTATTCCTCCCTCTGCTATATTTTGGAAGAGTTTGAGAAGGATAGGTGTTAACTCTTCTCTAAGTGTTTGATAGAATTCACCTGTGAAGCCATCCGGTCCTGGGCTTTTGTTTGTTGGAATATTTTTAATCACAGTCTCATTTTCAGTGCTTGTGATTGGTTTGTTCATATTTTCTATTTCTTCCTGGTTCAGTCTTGGAAAGTTGTGATTTTCTAAGAATTTGTCCATTTCTTCCAGGTTGTCCATTTTATTGGGATAGAGTTGCTTGTAGTAATGTCTCATGATCCTTTGTATTTCTGCAGTGTCAGTTGTTACTTCTCCTTTTTCATTTCTAGTTCTATTGATTTGAGTCTTCTCCCTTTTTTTCTTGATGAGTCTAGTAATGGTTTATCAACTTTGTATATCTTCTCAAAGAACCAGCTTTTAGTTTTATTGATCTTTGCTGTTGTTTCCTTCATTTCTTTTTCATTTACTTCTGCTCTGATTTTTATGATTTCTTTCCTTCTGCTAACTTTGCAGTTTTTTTGTTCTTCTTTCTCTAATTGCTTTAGGTGTAAAGTTAGGTTGTTTATTTGAGGTGTTTCTTGTTTCTTGAGGTAGGATTGTATTGCTATAAACTTCCCTCCTAGAACTGCTTTTGCTGCATCCCATAGGTTTTGGGTCATTGTGTTTTCATTGTCATTTGTTTCTAGGTGTTTTTTGATTCCCTCTTTGATTTCTTCAGTGATGTCTTGGTTATTTAGTAGTGCATTGTTTAGCCTCCATGTGTTTGTATTTTTTACAGTTTTTTTTTCCTTTAATTGATATCTAGTCTTACAGCATTGTGGTCAGAAAAGATAGTTGATACAATTTCAATTTTCTTAAATTCACCAAAGCTTGATTTGTGACCCAAGATATGATCTGTCCTGGAAAATGTTCCATGAGCACTTGAGAAGAAAGTGTATTCTGTTGTTCTGGGATGGAATGTCCGATAAATATCAATTAAGTCGATCTTGTTTAATGTATCATTTAAAGCTTGTGTTTGCTTATTTATTTTCATTTTGGATGATCTGTCCATTGGTGAAAGTGGGGTGTTAAAGTCCCCTACTATGATTGTGTTACTGTCAATTTCCCCTTTTATGGCTGTTAGCATCTGCCTTATGTATTGAGGTGCTCCTATGTTGGGTGCATACATATTTATAATTGTTATATCTTCTTCTTGGATTGATCCCTTGATCATTATGTAGTATCCTTCTTTGTCTCTTGTAATAGTCTTTATTTTAAAGTCTATTATGTGTGATATGAGAATTGCTACTTCAGCTTTCTTTTGATTTCCATTTGCATGGAATATCTTATTCCATCCCCTCACTTTCAGTCTGTATGTGTCCCTAGGTCTGAAGTGGGTCTCTTGTAGACAGCATATATACGGGTCTTATTTTTGTATCCATTCAGCCAGTCTGTATCTTTTGATGGACCATTTAATCCATTTACATTTAAGGTAGTTATCGATATGTATGTTCCTATTACCATTTTTCTAATTGTTTTTGGTTTGTTATTGTAGGCCTTTTCCTTCTTTTGTGTTTCTTACCTAGAGAAGTTTATTTAGTATTTGTTGTAAAGCTGGTTTGGTGGTGCTGAATTCTCTTAGCTTTTGCTTGTCTGTAAAGGTTTTAATTTCTCCATCAAATATGAATGAGATCCTTGCTGGGTAGAGTAATCTTGATTGTAGGTTTTTCCCTTTCATCACTTTAAATATGTCCTGCCACACCCCTTTGGCTTGCAGAGTTTCTGCTGAAAGATTAGCTGTTAACCTTATGTGGATTCCCTTGTATATTATTTGTTGTTTTTCCGTTGCTGCTTTTAATATTTTTTCTTTGTATTTAATTTTTGATAGTTTGATTAATATGTGTCTTGGCGTGTTTCTCCTTGGATTTATCCTGTATGGTACTCTCTGAGCTTCCTGGACTTGATTGACAATTTCCTTTCCCATATTAGGGAAGTTTTCAACTATAATCTCTTCAAATATTTTCTCAGTCCCTTTTCTTCTCTTCTTCTTCTGGAACCCCTATAGTTCGAATGTTGGTGCATTTAATGTTGACCCAGTGGTCTCTGAGGCTGTCCTCAGTTCTTTTCCTTCTTTTTTCTTTATTCTGCTCTGCGGGAGTTATTTCCACTCTTTTATCTTCCAAGTCACTTATCTGTTCTTCTGCCTCAGTTATTCTGTTATTGTTTCCTTCTAGAGAATTTTTAATTTCATTTATTGTGTTGTTCATCATTGTATGTTTGCTCTTTAGTTCTTCTAGGTCCTTGTTAAACGTTTCTTACATTTTCTCCATTCTATTTCCAAGATTTTGGATGCTCTTTACTATCATTACTCTGAATTCTTTTTCAGGTAGACTGCCTATTTCTTCTTCATTTGTTTGGTCTGGTGGGTTTTTACCTTGATCCTTCTGTCTTCTCATTTTGCTTAACTTACTGTGTTTGGGGTCTCCTTTTCGCAGGCTGCAGGTTCACAGTTCCCGTTGTTTCTGGTGTCTCCCCCGAGTGTCTAAGGTTGTTTCAGTTGGTTGTATAGGCTTCCTGGTGGAGGGGACTGGTGCCTGTGTTCTGGTGGATGAGGCTGGATCTTGTCTTTCTGATGGGCAGGACCATGCCCCATGGTGTGTTTTGGGGTGTCTGTGACCTTATTATGATTTTAGGCAGCCTCTCTGCTAACGTGTGGGGTTGTGTTCCTGTCTTGCTAGTTGTTTGGTAGTAGGTGGCCAGCACTGTAGCTTGCTGGTCGTTGAGTGGGGGTGGGTCTTAGCGTTGAGATGGAAATGTCAGGCAGAGCTTTCACCGTTTGATATTATGTGGAGCTGGGAGGTGTCTGGTGGACCAGTGTCCTGAACTCGGCTCTCCTACGTCAGAGGCACAGGCCTGACACCCAGCCAGAGCACAAATACCCTGTCAGCCACATGGCCAGGTACGTGGGCAGTTTTTTGCCTTTTGAGGAGTCTGAGGTCTTCTGCAGCATTCAGTAGGTGTTCTGGAGGAGTTGTTCCACATGTAGATGTATTTCTGATGTGTTTGTGGGGAGGAAGGTGCTCTCTTCGTCTTATTTCTCCACCATCTTGAAGGTCTCCCCATATCCCATTTTTCTTAAGCTAGTTTTTGATTATGATGAAATTTTTTTTTATTGGTGGCATGCCACTTGGATGCAGGAAAAGCAAAATTACACTGATATTGCTGACATAAAGAGCTCAAAGTATTAGCTTTTCACTTTTCACTGAATTTTGTCCATTGTAAATATGCTCATTATCTCTTCATGATTCAGTGTTCTCAATTTATACTTACTTTTGACAGAAATCCAAAACAATATTTGTAATTCAGTACTTCTTTAGAAATAGAGATTGATTTGTAATGGAGAGATAGCATTGATTTCGTATTATTTGCTAATGTTTAAAATTATAAATGTGTAATTTGTGTATATCAATTATACTTCAGTAAAGCTAAAGAAAATATATATCATCTCAGGTAAATAGTACAAACTTTCTTAATGCTTTCTGTAGTTTCCCTCAAACTAGATAAACTTATTCCTAAATTTTCTTCTCTGACAGTATTAAAAAATATCTTCTAGATGCAACTACAAATTAAAAATACTTTTCAATAATAATGTCATTTTAATTATGACTCCAATTCAGACTCAGACACCAGCTGGGTGTTCTACACAATTTAACTCAATTCTGACACTATCTACCCAGAGATAGCATCAGAGGCCACAAATTAAAGGCTCAGTCCCTCAAGACTGTCCCCCACTTCAGATGTCAATTGCAATACAAGTATCACCTGTGCTTCTGACCAACTGGCTTTAAACTGAAGGCTCCCATGACCCCCTCCTTCAGTTAGATTAACTTGCTAGAGACTCACAAATTCAGGAAACCTGTTTACTCACTAGATTACCAATGTATTACAAAAGATATTAAAGGATACAAATCAACAGCCAGATGAAGAGATACATAGGGTGAGATCCTGAACGAAGGAGCTTATGTCCCTGTGGTGCTCGGGCCCAGCATGATGGCACAAGGAAGAGTTCTGTTTCACCAGCCTGGAAGCTCTCAGAACCCCCTCCTTTTAGGGTTTTTATTGAGGCTTCATTATATAGGCATGATTAATTAATTCATTGGCTATTGTCTATGTATTCAACCTCCAGCTCTTCTCTCCTCCCTGGAGGTCAGGAGTGGGACTGACAGTTCCAACCGTTTAATCAAGAGGTTGATTCCACTGTTGACCAACCCCCATCCTTAGCTGACTTAGAAGCTTTCCAAAAGTCATCTCACTGACATAACAAATGACACCTTATCTCTCTCAGCATGTAGGAAATTCCAAAGATTTAAGAGTTCTGTGCCAGGAATGGGGACTAAGACCAAATATATATTTCTTATGATAAATCGCAATATCACAGTCATGAATTAAAAATAACACTTAGGGCTTCCCTGGTGGCGCAGTGGTTGAGAGTCCGCCTGCCGATGCAGGGGACACGGGTTCGTGCCCCGGTCTGGGAAGATCCCACATGCCGCGGAGCCGCTGGGCCCATGAGCCATGGCCGCTGAGCCTGCACATCTGGAGCCTGTGCTCCGCAATGGGAGAGGCCACAACAGTGAGAGGCCCGCGTACCACAAAAAAAATAAAAATAAAAGTAACACTTAATTGAAAAGTCTATTTTTTCAACAGTTATTTTTATAAAGCCTCATTGATTCTTCACTCTTGAAATTACAAAAAACAACATTCACAATACTTCTACAGTATGATTTAAATGTTTTCCTAAACCTCATTGTTTGCCTAAACTAAGTGTCCTGCAAACCTCAATAAAACTGTACAGATCATCTTGAACTGCCAGAAACAGTAACAAACACAAAATTCCAAATTAAATTTGAAATGCAATGCAGGAGTCCCAAATTGCCTCTGAACACTTCCAATTTAATGTGACATTAATTTTGCATCTATTATCTTACTGTTATTTATAGAATACCATCAAACTTGGTTCAGCAAAACAGAAATCACCATCCAATATTTTCCTCCTATTCTGGATTTGGTCTGTGTCTATACATGCAAATTGAAATGAAAAACAATATATGTGGGTACTGCAAGTAGGAGTAAAGCACATTCATCAGGATAATTATTGATTCAATCTTTGTGAGTGCTTACTAAATGTAAGTCAAAGTCTTATGTACAATGGTGATACAAAAATGTATAAGTCAACGTCCTTGCCTTTGGTGGCCTTTGATTGAATGCAAAGCTTTGATCTTTGAGATCCTGGATTATGTCTTCTAGTTCTCTCTGGGCAAATAAATATATAATCTAGGGAATGATGAGGGAAAGATAAAAACTATAGACACGTAAGTAGCAATTGACTACTGCAAACATGTTGTGTGCTGTATACATATTAAACGTAAAATAAGGATGTTATTTTGAAAGCACGTGTGTAATTTTAAAAAGTAAAAGATTAATTTTCTACTTTCACTAATTACTATATGCACATCAAAATTCATCACTTGCTGACATATTTGAAATTAAAATAAAGTTTCTTGGGCTTCCCTGGTGGCGCAGTGGTCGAGAGTCCGCCTGCCGATGCAGGGGACATGGGTTTGTGCCCCGGTCCGGGAGGATCCCACATGTCGCGGAGCAGCTGGGCCCATGAGCCATGGCCGCTGAGCCTGCGCGTCCTGAGCCTGTGCTCCACAATGGGAGAGGCCACAACAGTGAGAGACCTGCCAAAAAAAAATAATAATAATAAAAATAAAATAAATAAAGTTTCTTTCCAGTTTTAAAAATCTTAATTAGCTCAAAAGTTATACTTCTCTATATTCTAAATGATGAAGGAATAACGTCCCTGGTAGCCGCTAAGAGCCATAGCTTGTAAAGCAATCATTTATGTACAGATTGCTTTTTAAAAGCACCTGTTTGGTTTTGTACATTCATCAGACATTTTTAAATGAAAGGAGGAAAAATACCCCTTTCCTTTAAAAGTTCTGTCAGCCAAAGAAACCAGATTGAAAATAGATGCTTGAAATAAAGAAGTAAAATACCAGTGGTCAGAATAGACAGGTAAAAATAATTTAGCTTCGCATACATAGCAATAGCCTGGTTGCTATGGCAACCAAGACAAAGATTGCAGCTATCTGTTGCCAAGGTGGTTCAGTTTTTATCCCCCCAGTCAGTATAAGCCTTGGGTTAAAGTCAAACTCTGGAGCAGAAAGGAAGCACTGGACAGAGAGTTCCTTTGTTCTTTTGCCCTCATGGCCTAGGGGTTGGGACAAACATAATTCAAGGTGGGTTGCCTACTGAGAGTGGGCAGAAGCAGTAATTTTTCATGTTTCATAGGATGAGAATTAATTATTTGTATCAGGTATGGAAATTCAGAGCAGACATGGCATTTTCACATACCCAAGCAACCCAAGGTCTTGTAATGTTAAGTAGCTGTGGACTGTTCCTTGAGTTAGGAAGTGAATTCAACCATGGAATCTAATTTGAAGGAAATCCCAAATAAGAAAGTAAAATAAAATAAAACATCTCATTGGTTATCTTGGTGGTGAAATTGTGAGTAATATATTTTTCTCTTTAGCTCTACTTCTCTGTATTGTGCTAATCTCATTTATAATGGAAAATATGTAGTTAGATATAAACCCACTGAAACTCAATTGCTCCGAAAGCGTTCATTAAAAAGCAGTTAATCTTCACAGAATCTTAAAATTTAAAGGACACTTAAATATCATCTTGCCCAGGTTTTTGGTTTATTTTTTTAAACTCTTTGATCAATGGGATCATCTGGAACTAAATCTCTCTCTCTCTCTCTCTGTGTCCTCCCACCCCCTGGAAATTCAGTAATTTTCAATGGAACCTGAGGATTGTGAATTTTTAACAATTCTTATTCTATTTGCAGCCTCTACTCCCACATTATTAAGATCAGGCAAATTTGGGAAACATGGGTGTAGCCCAATCTTTCCATTCTGCCTGTAAAGTTAAAGCTGAAAAAAGAACCCAGTAGAGACCTAGCGTTTGTATTTCCTCATTGTTATTGTACATTATCACTCTTTCTGTAGATTTCTCAATGAGGTAACTGGTTCAGTTATATATTCTTATGATGTTTTAATTACAGTGTATTTGTTTTTGAAATAAAAACATGTTCAAGCTTACTTACACAACTCATATTGGAGAAACAGGCTTACTGCCATATTGATTTCTCGTGTAACCCCTCTAAGAAACAATGTCCATTTAAGAATTTGCCTAGGCCAGAGTGCTTCAAGTGTCTTCCTCAAAACATGGGCCTCACAATTGTTTCCTAGAAGAAGCTTTTCTTAGTCAAGTAATACCTGCTCCCCCAAGAAATTAACATGGCAAATTAACACAAAATTTCTGTGAAGTCCTAAATTAAAGAAATCTGAAAAAAAATTTTACCCAACACTTCTCAAACATTTTTGATGACAGAATTCATTTTTAATTTGCCTTTTTCTTTATATAACATCTATTGATATCGTAAATTCATATTTGAGGAAAGATTTTTTTTTTTTTTTTCTTTTTCTTTTTTGCGGTACGCGGGCCTCTCACTGCCGTGGCCTCTCCCGTTGAGGAGCACAGGCTCCAGGCGCGCAGGCTCAGCGGCCATGGCTCACGGACCCAGCCGCTCCGCGGCATGTGGAATCTTCCCAGACCGGGGCACGAACCCGCATCCCCTGCATCGTCAGGCGGACTCTCAACCACTGCACCACCAGGGAAGCCCGAGGAAAGATTTTTTAGGAAATACTAGCCTAGACAAAATGTTTTTTCACAGATAACTGTGAGCACTATATGTTCAACTCAAACATGGATGTGTTAGAAATTTTTAAATTTTTAAAAGAAAGACGGTTAGGACAAGCATGAGGTAATACTGGTGGGAAGGAGGTAGTACATAATAGGAAGTACATTTTTCTTCCTTGTTTTAGTGAAGTCCACTCAGGTTTTTTTCCTAACAATGTACCAAATATAGAACTCAGTACAGAAGAGCTGGAAAAAATACCGTATATATTTCCTTCTCTGTTCTAAATACCATGTTTATTTCCTTTTCTGTTTTAAATATTCGTTATAAGTATACCTGTATTTTGAAGCCTACTCTTTTAGATTCAATTAGGTAGAAATGGAAAAATGTGGGATGCAGGGTCATACATAAAAAGTGTCTAATTCTTTCTTCTGAGAGTAGCATAGCTAAAGCTGGCCATAGGCTGAGAATGGAAAAACCTCTCTTTCTGCCCCTTGTTCCAGTGTCCTGAGGTTGGTGGCACTAAGGATATTACTGTAATGGTGGGAACAGAGACAAGGTGGTCTGTGGTGTGAGAACCAGGGCACATAATCATGCTACTTTCCGTACTTCCTTGGCTCCTTTATTTCCTATTGGTGTCTCAGCTCTCCTTTTCAGATGTGGCAGAAAATATTAAAAAAGGATCTGCAGGCAGATCTAGTTTCTGGTGCCTGTTGATCCTTCTTTCATTTGAAGTGAAGAGTCAAGCTGAGAAATCCCTATACCATTGTGAGGAACACAGGCTTAATTTTCAGGTCACGGCAACAACATTAGGTGAGGCTGAGCAACACAAGCCAAAAGGGAAAAAGAATGTATTGATAGTAGAGAGGAATATTCTGGTGCTGTTTCTTGGTGGACTGGCAGCTGTCAGTTGAGCTGTACAGTCCTGTTTCAGGTGATAAGCTGTCATTTGTAAATTATGCCCATAGCTGTATTCATTATTCATGGGTTGGTGTTGGCAAAGAATGATTTCAGGCGCCCAAGTGTTCCTACCTGCAGGCACCTGAATTACTTCCAAAATTGACTACTCTATTACCTGTCAGGCCCTTTCATTCTTTTTCTACCACTGTCTGATCCTACCAGCCTACTTTTTGTTTCCAGTGAAGAAAGACTTCTTTCCTTTTCCTAGGCTTTCTGCCTTAGGAATGAATGAAAAAATTCTGATGAACAGAGAACTTTAATGCTAGTAAATGAACAGCTGCAAGCATGAGATTTCAGTATAAGGTTAACTTTAAAACAAAAGTATTTTCCAAAGAACAAGTATTACTGTCCACTCTACGCAATCTATTACTTAAAGTGAGTAAAAACTAAGGTATGAACTGCTGGATATTTAAAAAGAGAGAGTTCATTACCATAATTTTGCATTTTAGAATTGTTTTATATATATTTTTTATAATAAATTAGAATAACCCCTCAGCTTAGTCTTCTGATTAGCCATTTTAAGATTTTGAATGTGTTTCTTACACAGATTGTCCCAAATTTGTCCGCATTTTGATTCCAAACTACTCCTTTAGAATTACTAAGGTAGAGAGGGGAAAACGATCAGGGTGCAGGGAGGTTGAGGGAGTCCCTCTTTGAAGGCAGTTTTGTTCCATCCTGAATCGTGAAACTCCCTTTTTTTTAAGTTCAGGGAAAACAACAGAGACACAGGTTCCTTAGCTCCTATTTCTTTTCCATGCAGTGATCTTCTCTGGTGTATCAAACTGCCAAGAAAAGAATTATCGCACGTTGGATAAATTAGGGTTAATACTAACAGTGTGGTCTTCTGGTTTCTTTGCCATGTTTCTGACACTACAATAAAGAAAACATAGAATGTAATAGAGAGAAATACTATAGTGCTGTCTTGAAGGAAACCTCCTTTGTAAAATAAAACTTGTCAGTGAGATTGTTCCAATAGTCTATTATCTGCCTTGGGTATAGGACAGAAAATTAACTTTGTGGGGAAGCGAACAACTTTTTTAACACAGTCACTGAAATTTAAACTGATATTACTCTTTCATTCTGAGAATATTCTCAGAAAAAAAGAATCTAATGCTATTTTTGTGCCAACAGGTTCAAATGTAAAATTTATATTAATTGTTGAGAAGAGACACAATGTACAAGAACATAAAAAAGCAACAAAGAAAGCGGTGAACTTCTGTTTCTTAAGAAATTGTTTTTATCATTGAAAGAAAGAATTCCTAAATGTTATCAAGAACAGTAATTCATATTGCAGAACCTCTTTCATTGTATGTAAAACTGAAGCTCATATCAAAAGACCATAGCAAAACACAGAAATATATGCCTTATGGATGGAGGAAATAACCTGAAACTTGATTTAGGCAGCATGGCCCATTGTCCACAGTATTTGAAGAGGTTACAGTGTAAAGTTTTGAAATTATTGGTTGTAATGGAAGACTTTTGTTAAAATATTTTTGACGTAGTTAACACACACACATCTCTGGTTCCCACCCATATGGAATATTAAATTATCTATTTTAAAATCTATAAAATCCAAGAATGAAATTTGAAAACATATTAAGATCAGAAATATACTTTGTTATTTGTTCTGAATTCTATTTTTATTTCCACAGCTGATGGAGAGTTAATTCCTTATTAATAGGAATTAATCCTCCTCCCCAACTCTTGAGAATAAACTCAGAGCACAATTATTAGCACATGACAGTTTTAGGAATTTTAAGTTACAACATGTGAAAATTAACCTGCTAGTAGTTGCGATATAATTATATTCAACTGGCACTTGGTATTCAGTTTGTGTTCCAGAAAACATTAAGAACAGACTTTGAAGTTTGCAGGGAAATATTTATTTTAGTGTAGTTATCCAGTAGAGGAAGGAAAGATTCCTGATTAATCTATATAAAGCCCAGGAGAACCTGCTTCTGCAGCATTTTTAATTTCCCAAGGTTCTGTAGCTGCACAAAGTAACAGACTGATAACATCATTCTCTTCTCTTGCTTTGTTAATGCTTAACCTTAGTGACCTGCTGCATACCTTGATTCTGGTTCAACCTGTGAGCTTAATGTATTTATTTACAAGTACTGGAATTGTTTCAAACAGTTATTCCCAACACTGTCTTAGGAAACTTTAATGGGTAAATTCCTTTTTTGTACTAGAACCCACATGAACTAACTTTCTTATATACTTTGGAATCAACTTTTCTCATCTTCCTGGAAAGCAAACACACACACACACACACACACACACACACACACACACAAACTGTAGAAGACATTTGAATATTCCCTCTCTCGAAAGCCCTCTAACACTATGTGTGCTTTCCCACTTTCCTGCAAGCACATACTGTCTGCTCTGGGCAAACAGTCTCCTTTAAGTTCCACTCGCCCTGATTATGACAAGACCTGGAGGTTTGTTTGCAGTGATCCTTAGACTTACAATATTACCAGCCTTTTCTCTGTATATCAAATCCTACCCATTTCTGAGATCCGTATCATCTCCAGGTAAATTTGTGAGGCTTCCCAGCTTGCATTGACCTCTCCCATCTTTAATCTAAGAATACTTGGTTTATTTTCACACAACCAAATGATTTATTTCCACGATGCTTTGTATTTCTTGGTAAATGGATAAATGATAGATTGATAGATATATAGATATTTGTGTATATGCGTGAGTTTATGAGTTTCTTTCATCTTCTTAACTATACCTTGAGAAATAGAATTTATCACATCTTTTAAAAATATACCCCAAAGAACCTAGCACACTGATCATTTGGTAATCAGACTAGACTAGATAAAATATCATTTATATGGTACATTCTTCGTATGCACAAGAGAAGATTCTAACTTCTGATAATGCTTTTTTGGTAAGAAGGAATAAGGACCTCATATGTCCATTCATTTAACATTATTGAGTTCCTTATAAGTTCCAGGCAGGTCAAATAAGACACATGAAAGTTAACTGTATTCCTCCTTTTATATACTCTGTCTTTTTTACCAATGAGGAAAGAGGCAGGAAATGATAGGGAGTCGGTGTGCTGGACAGCACACCTTGAGGTGGACCAGTCTGGGCTTAACTGTAAGAGGTTGAGACTCTGATACCATTAGTTTCTGAGTGGAGATAAGAGAATGTTACCTGAATTCAAATACCAGCCCCCATCACCTAACAGTGCCAATGTTCTAAGCTACACTATTTGATCCTTCTTTGTCTTGGATCCTTAATTAGCATCTAAGTAGGGATAATATCTTTCTTGTTGTAGGCACTCATTAATGTTTAGTGTCAGGTCCAAGGCATTCTCCAGATACATGTGGAGTGCTTACTCTGATAGGACACTGTGTTAGAAAGTCTGGTTACAATGGTGACATGTCCCTGCCATCCCATCAAGTGGGCAAAAATAGAAAGATTAACAGAACCCATAACAAAGTGTGATAAAGGTTCTACTGTGGAGAAAGGGGTTATCTGTGAGCAGAGAAGGGACATCATACCTAGCCTGGAGGAGTTAGGGGAGGTAATGCCTACATTGCAACATGAAAGAGGAAGTTAAAGGATGGTAGCCAGCTAGAGACATGGGCAGTGAGGGCATAAGACACACACAAACATTAGTGCAGAGATTTTTTTTTAACATCTTTATTGGAATATAATGCTTTACAATGTTGTGTTAGTTTCTGCTGTATAACAAAGTGAATTAGCTATAGGGTATACCTATATCCCCATATCTCCTCCCTCTTGCATCTCCCTCCCACCCTCCCTATCCCACCCCTCTAGGTGGTCACAGAGCACCGAGCTGATCTCCCTGTGCTATGCAGCTGCTTCCCACTAGCTATCTATTTTACATTTGGTAGTGTATGTATGTCCATGCCACTCTCTCACTTCGTCCCAGCTTACCCTCCCACCCCACCCCCACGTCCTCAAGTCCATTCTCTACATCTGCATCTTTATTCCAGTGCAGAGATTTTTAAACCTCGTAACTTCTGGCTCTATAAGGTAGACGCTTCTACCTGGTCTATATTCCACTCCGTAATGCTCCTTCCATATCATGGATGACTATCTGATAGACTACCCACATGCTCTAAAGTAATGTACAAAATTATAAACAGAGTTTGTTTAAAAATAAATTCCCTCAGTTCTTCTCTTGTAATAAAAAAATCCATGTTTTCTGGATGTTGCTAATTTGATTAGAGTATTTCATATAAATAGGGGCATGAGGGAATTCGCTGGCTTCCCAGTGGTTAGAACACGGAGCTTTCACTGCCGAGGGTGCAGGTTTGATCCCTGGTCAGGGAACTAGATCCCGCAAGTCGCACAGCGCAGCCAAATAAATAAATAAATAAATAGCTGTATGAAAAATGGAATTTTATTCTCACTGGGATATATTTGCATCTTGAAGGAGAAACTCATTAACTCAAATGAATCTTTTATTGATGGAAACATGGGCAAAGGAGGTGAAGAGATGACAGGTGAAAGAAAAGATACTTTTAAAAAGCAGGTGTTCTGGTTCTATCTGTATCCTCCCAAATTTCCTACCACTCCACCTTCCTCAGGTACCACCCAATCCCCTTTGCCATAATTATCCCCCTTTCTTTACCCTCAGAAGGAGTTAGGGGTTCAAGTAAAACAGGCTTCTCCTGAAATATGGGCATCAGTGATTCAAAATAAATTATAAATGTGGTGGGCTTCCTGTGTTTACCATAGACTGGACCATTTGCAATATAGTAACTGGTCAGGAAAAGCAAGAAAAATGCATACATGACAGGTGGCTATTTAAAATAGTAGCATTTCTATAAACCTAGATTTTTTAAAAAAACAAAATTCTTACGTTAATGAATCAGAACTCCATTTTTCATAGCTTAATCTAAAGCCTGCCTTCAACTGGATATTTTCCTTCCTCTCCTTAAGTCTTGAAATAGCTTCATTAAACCCTCGAGAAATCATGGTCTCCTTGGCAAAATCATTCTTCACAGAATATCAGGTTACATTTGCAATACCTTCAAATAAAATCTCAAATGACATTGTCATGAGGTAGAAATTAAAAGAAATTCCATCCCTCTATCTTGAGGATCAGCCTGCACTTAGTTCCATTCTAAGAATGATGAAAAGTCAGGAATTAATAGAACTTAAAAAAGGCATTAGTAGGGATTATATCAAGACCTCTCCCAAAGTATCCGCAAGTAGTAAAAATATTTTATACAGCTCTGGAGTTCTGATTCCAGTCTATACTTCAGTCATCATACAAGTAGGAACAATTTTCACAACACACACATACACACACACGATTCCTTATTTTGAGTTTAATTCTGCTGCCTCCGACCTTGGGAGACATCATTTATTGTGTACCTATGACACAAGACACTGTCTACTTGCTATTCACAAGCAGTGTTCCACAGAGACTTCCTCTGATAAGTCTAGGTAGGGAGACTACAATACACGACATAATCAGAAAATACATTACAGAGCTGTCTATAATTAAAGAGTAACATGTATGGGCCAGGTTATATTTGAAATTAGCATTCAGATGAAGGTTTTATCAACGTGGTTGGGAGAAACTGCATGGAAAACAGAGGACTTGTTCTGGCCCATGAATGATGAGCAGCATTTGGAATAGTGGAGAGGGTGCTATAGATATGAGGACGAGCCGGGCCAAGGACCAGCGGTGGAACTGAGAAGACAGCATCCAGAACAACGCTCTGTTCTCATTATAGTTGTCATTATGACCTCCTACTTTTTTATTTTCCATACCAAATTATCTTAGGTCCTTCAGAGTTTCCTCAGATAGTGCCCCTGGAGTGCTTATTTGTCCTGTGACTGAACATATAAATTTTATCTAATCTATAAAAATTGAACAGGGATCAAAATATGTATTGTGACTTAATTTACGCTTAAACTGTGAAAGCTGATTGCTCACTCGACCGAATTTTGAGTTGTGCTTAGGGTACAGATCATTTGCTCTCATTAATAATAAATATGCTTCCTTGGAATTTGTTTTAAAAGATAAATAATGTATATTCAATTTACCAGTAAATATTAGATATAAGTTCAAGATATTGAATGACCTTTCATGTAATTGAAAAGAAGACTTTTAAATCCTCATCTTCCCCATTCCTGTTAGAGGAAGTTAACACTTTCCAGTAATTGAGTCATCTCCACTTACCTAAATTTAGGGTATACTACCTCTCTCCCCTCCCTGGTGATTTCTGTGAACAAATCTGAAGCTTTCAAAATAAAAATTCCCCACGTTTTATTTGTATCAGTTCTGCTTCCTTCTTAAAAGCACCAAGCTAGCCCAGGGAGCTACAATGATTAATGACCTGTTCTAGAGTTTACCTGCTCTAGAAAATGTGCTGAATTCCAGAGCATAAAAGAAACTCTGAAGTAGGTCAGGAGCTTAACCTGCCCATGGGCCTAACTTAGACCAAAGGTAAGCAGGTTTGAAATTAAATTAGCACCATAAATTGCAATGGCTTATGAGTCGGTGGCTTCACATTGGTCTGGAAGATGGGGAACTATAATGTTCAATACTGAAGGCTTAAAAACTGAATTCATTCAGACTTATGCAGTTTTGAATTTGAATTAATTCAGAAGACGACCTGGTTCGAAATAGTTTTGTGCATTCTCTAACGTGGGTTGAGGTGAGGTGGAGAGGAGAATTTGCACAATGGGTTAAGGAAATGTTTAGCCTATGAGAGTAGAGTCCAAAATATACATTCAAGGATTACTTCAGAAGAGTCACAGGATGAATGTGCTAATTACAAATAATTCTTATTAAACTTAAAATTTTTATGCCAAACAAGTAGATGAAATCTACAAGATGTTCCCCACCAAGGTAACACATGATGTTCTGTGCCCTTAAGCAGGTCACGGTTGCATGCAGGACAAACTGTTAGCCCACTTGCATCTCTAAAAATCTGTAATTCTATAATCCACATGGGAAAAACCAGTGAAGCTCCCAAAGCTGTAAAGAACAACTAAGTGGGAAGAGGTGAGGTATTAATGGGAGATGGAGAGAGCTTCTTACAAGAGAAGCCTAGATTCCTTGGTCCAGGAAGTGATTGGGAGCCTCAGGGCAGTTATTCCAGGTGTGTGATCCTGACCTGTCTATAGTCTCACCCTATGTGCCACCATATATCTAACCCATTTCAGCTGAAATACCATTTCCTCAGGCTGCTCTCCTAAACCACCACCCCACCAGACTAAGTTAAGTTCATCCAGCTTTACACCCTCATGGCACCTTCTCATCACTTATCATACATATCACAATTGTAATCAAATCTTTGTGTAGTTATTTGTGTCATGCCTGCCTTCCCCCACTATTATGTAAGCTCAATGAAGACAGAACTGCATCTTTTTTGTTTTCCATGGCTTTCCCAGTATCTGATACATTGTAGGTGCTCAGTAAATGTTGGGTGGATGGATGGATAGATGGATGGATGGATGGATAGATGGCTATATAGGAAGAGTAGGCATATATTTGAGGGGGCAAGGTGGAGCCGGATTTCTACCAAGTTCCCTCTTAAATCTATTACGGTATTTGGCTTTTAAGAGCTGAACATTTCATCCAGTAATATAAAGAGGCTGAAAATAAGGAAGCATTAGAACAATATATCTTGTAGAGTTTATAGTACTTTTGCTTCATATATGTATGTGTCAGTATTATTCCTTGTGAAGACAAAAATGGAGGGCTGATTTTTTTTTTCTTTTTTGCGGTACGCAGGCCTCTCACTGTTGTGGCCTCTCCCGTTGCGGAGCACAGGCTCCGGACGCGCAGGCTCAGCGGCCATTGCCCACGGGCCCAGCCGCTCCACGGCATGTGGGATCTTCCCGGACCGGGGCACGAACCCGTGTCCCCTGCATCGGCAGGCGGACTCTCAACCACTGCGCCACCAGGGAAGCCCGCAGGCTGATTTTTTTTAGGGCTCGCCAACTGCACAAAAATAAAATAAGTAAAGCTTCTTCCATTTAAAATCTTTCCTTCCCTACCCTATCACTGAAGCCTGCAGGAAAGACCCTGTTGACTTTTTTTGTCAAGTCTGCTTGTCGGGGAAGATAGAACTGGAACTGGAGAAAGAGTCAAAAGAAAAGAACGTGGCTGGTGAGGCTGCCAGGCACCTTTGTACTCCACAAACCCTGGGTCTTGGCTTTGCCTCTTGCACCCCCTGCTCCTTTACTCTCCAAAGGCTCCTTAAGCTCTGAACGCTTGTGATGCTTGCAAGGCTTTAGTCTCCTGCTGAGAGAGTCCACGCTAGGAGGTGAGCACTCCCAACCCTGAAGAAGCATCATGGCAGGAAAATCTGCAGAATGTCAGGAATGAGCATAAACCCCTGAACTTTCAAGATACTGCCCTTAATTGTTACCAAGTCCCGGGCAGGCATTTTATGCCCCTCTTTCACTCTTCTTTTGCTTCTCCTTGCAGTTAGAAAATTTTCTTTAAATCTCAGTTTTAATAGATGCTAGTGAGTGACAAGGTTCATGTGGCTGGCCTGAGCCTTACATGTCCTATTCCCTAACACCCGAGGTAAATGAAACGTAAATGAGATTCAGCCGTGCATCTCCTGCTTCTGACCAATGCACATTTTTATTGCTGTAATAAAAGCTTATATGTGAGACTTAATCATATGCATAACCACTTTTAAAATCTGAGAGGCTATGTTTCTACTAGAGGTAACAACTGGATCTTATTTTATTTATTTATTTTTTTTTGCGTTACGTGGGCCTCTCACTGTTGTGGCCTCTCCCGTTGCGGAGCACAGGCTCTGGACGCGCAGGCTCAGCGGCCATGGCTCACGGGCCCAGCCGCTCCGCGGCATGTGGGACCCTCCCGGACCGGGGCATGAACCCGCGTCCCCTGCATTGGCAGGCGGACCCCCAACCACTGCGCCACCAGGGAAGCCCCTGGATCTTATTTTTTGAAGCTTCAAATTTGCAAATATTCTCTGGAAAGGTATTCTTTCTTCAACTCATAAGGAAATGACACATAATGTTTTCTGCCATTATTATTTACTACAGGGAGCATAGGCATTAACCTCTGTTCCATTGATTATCTCAAGATAAGTTGTGTTTAAAGATGTTTTTAAATGTATTGATAAAATGCACTGATGAAGCTATAATTTTAAAGATGCAGAGCAAGTGATATATAGCTTGGCAAAATGGAAATAATTTAAAATGAACTGGTAAGAAATCCTTCATTAATTTAAGATTTATAACTTTTATTTTAAATATATATTACATTAAAGATATAAAATCTGTTATAAAAATCACCTCATTTAACACCTGTCTTCATAACAAAGTAAATGCTAGTTTCAAGATAATGAGTTTTTCTGAATTACTGAATGTATTAAAGGTGCCCTGAGGTATTATCTGACAGTAATCCAGGTGAATAATAATATTTTGATACAGCCTTTGATATAATGAATATGTCTTGGAAGATTAGCACTAGAAGTTCGCTCTGTGTATAAAATTCCAGTGTAATTTTGACCAGAAAGTTTAAGGACATTATTTTAGCAGGTTACAATGAGAAAGCTGAGGATTGATAGGTTGAATTTCGTTAATGGGCGCCAGGCTCCTTTAATGAGATGCCAAGCTTCAGAGGCTTCATCCAGGTTCTAAGTGTTCAGGACAAGGCTTGCCAATTTGCTTTGCTGAAGGCAAAGAGTTCCCCCCACAAAAGGGTCTTCTCCAGTTGCAGTTTTCTGCGTTAATGTATTCTGGGCTGAATTATCTCACCCACTGATTGCTGCCTTAGGAATTTCAGTGTTCATACAAACTAACAAACGTCCACCAGACAAGCACCAGCAATGCCCAGCTGGCTCTTTGTCTCCCATGGGAAATTTTCTCCGTCAGAGCCTGGTAATTGTTTAGTGCAACTGCTGCAGTTTCAAGGGTGCCAGCTCATCTGAGCCAACTGTATGCACATAGCCCATGACTCATGGGACTGAGAAAGTACATGCTGCAGGTGGGCGGGGACCTTCAAGGACTCCACTTTGCCCTCTTTGTCAGCTGTTTGGGGGAGAATACATAATGAAAGGCAGTTATTTAAGGGTTATAAATATCCTATATACTCGTGAAATTCAGCTATAGGAGTATGTAATAATCTCACCTTTATCAAAAACATGTGCTGTATATCTCAACAGTCACTTGGCTGTACTGTATGTGTTACAATAACAGCTATACTGTAACACCTGTTACATAAATATGGGATAAAGAACTGGCTTAATATCCAGGGTGAGGGGCAGTCTGGGGCGGAGGCTGGGAATGCAAGCTCCATTCTCTGGCCTCATGCCATGCTAGCTGGCAGAAGTGTTCGCTATCAGGTCTTCCAAAATTATACTGGAAATACCAAAAATATATTTTGTTAGAAAAGTAGACAAAACCAGTTTATTATAAGGCAGTTTGAACTCGTCAGACCTTTACTGTCAATTAGAGGCAGGAATATCCTCTTGAAAAAATCCTCGTACATAGTATTCTGTACACAAATGACATCATTAAACAGTGTCAACCTGCCACGTATATACCAAGTGTCTCGAGGACTCTGTGGAATATATGATGATTAGAATGAGGGTTCTCAATGTATTTATTAGTGATCTTTTGCCGAGAAACAAATTACAAAATCTTAGTGACTGAAAATAACAAGAATTTATTATCTCACCGTTTCTGTGGGTCAGGAATCAAGGAGACGCTTAGGTAGGTAGTTCTGCTTAGGGTCTTTCACAAGGCTGCAGTCAGGTGACAGTCATGGCTGCAGTCATCTCAAAGCTAGACTAGAGAGGACTCTGCTTCCAAGCTCACTCACAAGGCTGATAACTGGCCTCGGAAGATTCTCTTCTGAGGGCACCGTGTGGCCTCCCCACAGGGCTACTTGACACGGTGGTAGCTGGCTTCCTCCAGAGAAGCGACCCAAGAGAGGGTGGGAGAGCACACACAAGACTGAAGCCACAGTCTTTTTATGACCTAATATTGAGAGCGGCAGCCCATCCCATCTGCTGTATTCTATCCATTAGAAACAAGCAAATATGTCCACCCTACACTCGAGGGAAAGGGATTATATAAAGACCTTAATTCTCAGGAGACAGAAATCGATGGGGGTCATCATAGAGACTGCCTACCACACTGAGGGAATTAATTCAGGGCCTCAGCATTTCTCTCTGGAATTATAGCTACTACCTCTAATTAGTCTTAGGGCCTGAGTTTGATCTCTTCTAATCAAACTATCCTTGCTATGGCAAAGTCGTCTTTAAAAACTGCAAATCTTGGGTTTCCCTGGTGGAGCCGTGGTTGAGAGTCCGCCTGCTGATGCAGGGGAGGGTGCCACGTGCCGCAGAGCAGTTGGGCCCGTGAGCCATGGCTGCTGGGCCTGCGCGTCCGGAGCCTGTGCTTCGCAGCGGGAGAGGCCACAGCAGTGAGAGGTCTGCGTACCGCAAAAAAAAAAACAAAAACTGCAAATCTTGATATGCCAGCTAAAATCTGCTAATCGTCCTTAGGAACATGTCTAAGCTTCTTAATGGGACATATAAGACCCTTTATACACAGAGCATAAAGACAGTATTAAATGGTCTCTAAGTTCATTTAAAGCTAGGCTGCCTGGGTTCTAATCCTGGCTCCACAATTTATCAGTTTTATACCCTTGGGCAGGTTTATTAACATCATTTCAATTTCCTCATTGAAACTTGAAACAGTAATGATACTTATTTTATAGAATTATTGTGAGAATTAAATAAAATAATCCTTGTGCGACTCTTGGCACAAGTGTATTTCTTCCACTGACTTCCAGTTATTTAGGATTTTGAAGTCTACAACTTCATAATAACTGCGTTGCTTCACAAGCCAAACTCCTTAGATGGGCATTTAAAACTTCACACAGTCTGCTCCCCACAGATCTCTTTATCCACACCATCTCCACACCCCCAATCTTCCTTTGCCCATTCTCAAATACATACACACACAGACATACACACATGTACTAAACACACACACAGCATACATACACACATCTACCAACACACAGCTATATACCAGGAGACTCACTGCTTTGGATTTACTCTAGATGCTTGTTAAAATTCAGATTTCTGAGTCTCACCTAGACTCAGAGGGCAAAGGGGAGGAAATCAGCCTTTGGCAAGCTTTCTAGGTAGTTCTTATTCATAGAAAGCCTTAAAGACCACAGCCCTTGTCCCACTAAATGATCTTGGTGAGCATGTCTCCAAACTTTACTACTGTCGTGGCTTCTTCATGAAAAGCATGTCATTTCCAACTGAAAAAGAAAAAAAAAAGATTTCAGGATTTACTCAGCACCCTTGTCAAGCATCCCTAGATGGCCTCACAGCAATTGATGGATCTTGCTTGGCTGACCCTTGCCACGTTTTATGAAAATTATTAGTTTGCGCATTCATTCCCCGGGTTAGTTCAAGAGCAACTTGAGTGCAGGGACCACCTCTGACAGCACTTCTGGCACAAGGTCAAAAATTGTCATTGCTCAGTTCGTATTTCCTGCAATTTTAGCCATTACATTGAAGTCTATTTTTGCTCTCAAATGTGTTATCTTGTATGAGTCTATAAGACAACTTTTTCTATACAAAATAAGAATATCATAATAGTGTTTAGCTACTACATACCACTTTAACTTTTCAAATACATTATAAAAAAGAATAAATAGCTTGTCCAAGATATAGAAGTAGGATATTAAATTCTTCTGCCAAGATATTTTGTCAATAATCTTGCATAATTTGGAATAGCTAACTGCAAGCTAGGTAATGTACAAATTTCAGTTGTGTTGACTTAACAGTTTTATATTCCTTAGTACAAAGGCATAAGGTCAGAATGTGTTTGTATTTTTATTTATATTTTGGTGGCCCAATTATTTTAATGCTTTAGGATTGCTGCTGAAGTTTTCTTCTCTAACTGGAACTTGGAGTGTATTAAGTAGCCAGTAATCAGATTCCTCCAACTTAAGAAAAACAATTGCCAAGATTCATAACCAAATGCATTTTAAATGGGGTCACTGCTGAGTCCACCACTGCCAAGGTGGCTACTCTCAAGTTGGAGAGGACCAAGAGATGTAGCATCAAAACACCTGAGCAGCTGACAACGTCTGCTGCTGGCACGTAAATGTGCAAGGTCACCAGCTGATCGGACATGTTGGATTGCACTTAGAATTCAGTTGACATTGATTTCACAAACTTTGGTGAAAGAGTCACTTCCAGCTACTCTGTGACATGATAACTTCTGCTGACTAAACTCTCCCTGAAAGACAGACAATTTACATAGCCTTCCAAGCCCACAGTCAGTGTGGGATCCTTCAGGCTGCATGGTTTCTCTTTTAATATCTTGTGAATTCCCCAAACAAAGCCTTCCACTGTCATAGGAAAGAACTAAAATCCATCCTGAAGTCAAACAGAATTATTTGGAAATGACATGCTGGTTATGGGGTAATCTACCTCTTTCCCTCAAGAGCAGATATAAGCAAAGATTGATAAAACAATGCATTTCTTCATTTGTGAGAGATTTTTCCCCTTACTCTATTATTATTCATTATTACTCTATTTGATATTTAATATATTAGAATTACCTGTCCTCATTCCACAACTTATTTATAATGTTAGTGCCCAGTTAAATTGTTCCAAAATTTACCAGCAATTAGATAATTTTGAGTATTTTTGCTGAGCGGCAATTACGTAAAACCCATTACCAGTCCTCAAATTGAATGAGGAACCAAAACTAGTTACTAGGGAAGTAATACTAGTCAAGATGGCAGCCTGAGCTGCCACTTGCTTTATAAGAGAATTACTCATTCCTAATCTACAACATGTACAGTGAATTACAGAAATGTGTTTTTGACATCTAAGTTTCTTTCATGACACAACATTGCCAAGCAAGAGTTCCCTAGCACATTAAAAATGTAGTGTCTCTCTTGCTATTTTCAGACTCTAGGCAACATACCAACATCGATTAAGCACACACACACACACACACACACACACATACATTATATGTATACACTCATTCTCAACCCAGTTATAAGTTTAGCCCCTAACCACCCAGCTTATAGTGGCAAAGTAGATGCATTCAATTAAACAAAGAGAAATAAGACAGCACACTAACAATATGTAAGTTTGACTGTGCAATGCTGAGTAAATTCTGATTACTTCAGAGGTTGAGTTTAGCTCAAAGGAGCACTCTATAAAAAGAAATATTAAAGGTGGATTTGAAAAATAATTGAACGGTAAACAGTCTGTTATCTAGGAAATAGATGCCTTTTCTGGATCCATTGCTACTTAAAAGTGCATAGAGGAAAAGATAAAAATGGGATAAAGAGATGCATGACTATATGGCAGTATGCACATCTACGTGATACTAAATGGATTTGGGGTAAATGTATAACATTAATATACAGTTAACTATTGTCAGGTCCTGCTTATACCCTCAACAAGAATACGGTGCACATCATTACTCAGCATACCTCACTGAATTGTCCCTACACAGAATAATATCTTTGTGACCAAAATTATTGATCTGAGGCAGCTTTCACTCTAGGACAGTGGGATTAAGCATGACATATATTTGGGCAGAAATCTTTGTACTCAGTGGCCTGCTGGTATTAAGTCCTGCTCTACCAAGGCAAATGCCTATCCAATAAGTATATAGGATACATCCTTATGCATTAAAAAAGCTACATTTATATTTTGGAAATCTTCCCTCTCCTAATAGAGCTTGAATTCAATATCGGCAACACAGTAACCACTCTTGACTAGCAGAGTAAATTACAGTACAAAAAATGCAGTTAACAGTCAGAAACTTAGAGTATGTTAGGGCTGGAAGAGATTTTAGAGATCACTTAACTGAACCCAAGTATTTTATAATTAACATAATTAATATGACAATTTTTCCAAACCCTGGTCTGCAGAACAGTACTTTCTGATAACACCTTTTGTACTGTCCATAAGAAAATGAGAAAAATAAAGCGGTATCGTAGGGTTTTCATAAAACTAAATATACTTATTTAAAATTATTGTCTTTTATTCTAAGAGTTTGTCCTTCCTTATATTTTTTATGTTAACATATCTTATGAAATGATGATGATAGAAAAAGATATTTGCTTTCCATGACATTTGTAATTGATTAAATAAAACCCTGACAACCCTGTGATATACCCCATTTCTTTTTAATTTAACCAAACTGTGAAATCCACGTCTTGGGGAACCACTGATTTAGATGCCAATATAAAATTTCTTCCATTGACTCTTTAATATATGAGACACACAAATTTATCGTAAAGCAAAATTAGTAAGAAGGGTTATTTATGAAATGAGCTATGTTAAAGGACATTGCTCCTGTTTACAATGTAAAATGTTGCAAAAGGTCTCAAATGCAATAATATGTCTTTGGCTATTCATATGTGTCTCGACAAAAGAGAAACTAACAGTTTTTAGCTGTATTTGAAAAAACTGGCATATTTTATCTATCAGTACGACTTAAAAACTGCAAGAACAAAGAAATCAAGGAGATTGAAGCATGAACATAACCATATTATTACACAGTTATTAAGATAAAGGTTATGGAGAAAGTGATACTTGTCATCAGAAGGCACAAACTGGCTTGATTTTCATTTTTTCTGTGTCACTTGCATAATCCTTTTTGTTTCAGATAGGCATTTGCAGATTCATACCTCACCCCAGGAGACATGGATAGGAGTCAAATATCTTAGTGGGTTTTTTTCAAACAATGTCAAGGTACAAAAAAATGTCTAATGAGATATTAAGAATAATATCAGGCAAAATGGAATTCAGGACCATTTAGAATCAAGATAAATTATCTCCTAGGAAGTTACTCCTGCGAGGTGATGCACAAAAGCAGGAAGCTAATGGATCTCTGCTACAAAATTATGCTTCCACATCAAGTCTTCTAAATAATCAAGAATGCCATATTTATCTCTTTTTACTTATTTCAGATAAATCATATACCCATTGCTTTAAAGTTATGTACTTAAAAGATCAAATGTGATTTTCTTGAATGAACTACCAAAGATTCCTCTGTATGACTTTGAAAGAGCAACTTTGATTGATAGTCGGCTCTCAAAAACAGTTATCTCATTGCCACTTCTAGCCAGCTTAGGTATAACTCTTTCTTAGCTATGGTAGAATCAGTCTCAGATTTAATTCCAAGATTTGTGATGGCTTTCAGTAAAACATTTGGCTTATTTTCTCTCTTAGAAGGGCAGATAATACATCATGATTAAAATCTAATATCGTTTTCAAATTTTCTCTTGTTGTGCAGGTATATTCAGTAATTTTTAGAACATAGAATGCTTTTTTTTTTTTACCTTTTTTGTTGTTGCTGTTTGTAGGGGTTTTTTTTTTTGTTTTATTGGTATTTTTTTTGTTTGTTTTTGCCATTGTTTGAACATGGAGAAAACATTCGGAGTTTTAGTAATTGGGCTGACCATACCATATTTAGGGGCTATTTCTGAGTCCTAGTAAGACATTTTTCATAAGCCTTTTGAATTTAAAACAATAGGAAAATAATTTGTCACATAACCAACTTTCTTCTTATGTTTTTTTGACCACTTGTGTTGCAGGTTAGTCATCCAGTGAAAAATATGTATTGAATAACTGTGTCAGCAGCAATGGATATGGGGTGGTTTGAAGTGCAAAAAAATAGCAAACGTGGTTAAGTCCATCAGGGAGTTTAGAATCTAGTAAACAATTTTATGAACTAATTCATAATTCCTCTTTGCAGAAGTTTGACTTCTGTTAAACCTTTTCATTTTGGAAGGGAGGAAGGAAGGGAAGGAAGGAAGGAAGGTAGGGAGGGAGGGAGGGAGGGGAGGGAAGAAGGGAGAAAGAAGATAGGGGGATGGGAGAAAAGAAAAACAAAGAAAAATTGATGATTTAACACCTGATTCTGTAGAAGCATCTTGTTTTACTTCTTATAGTTGTATTGAGTTGATCTATAGATATTCTGGCATTTTCTATGTATTGCTCTTCTGGGTCCCTAATGAAACTTGTCAGACCTCCAAAAAGAACAAATCCAGGAGGCAAATGGTGGCCTTCCAAGAACTTGTTACTAAAGTAAACCACTTGAGTGAATTCCCGCAATTAGAGTCAAGTTTTACTAACTATCATCAGACATGGCCCAACCGAGTAAGGCTTGTCAACTGCAAATTTGGTAGGAAGGTCACAGTTGCTAAGGCTACTTAGGAACTGGATATTCTCAAACTTGACAGGAGGGCATTTCTCATTTGGGAAGTTAACAGGAATGAGAAACCATCTCTGAACCCAAGTTATTTAAAAGCAAAACATAGGCCTTAGAATTAGTAGACCGTTCATCTTGTAGATACAGTTGGACAACACGGGTTTCACAGATTTTTTTCAATAGTAAATACTGCAGTACTACATGATCTGCCATTGGTTGGGACCTTGGGTACAGAGGAACCATGGATACAGAGCATCAACTATAAGTTATACATGGATTTTCAACTGGGAGCAGGGTTGGTGCCCCTAACCCCTGCATTGTTCAAGGGCCAAATGTACTCAGAAAATATCTGTCAGTAATGGAGAAAGAGCTCACCTGTGCTTCAGTCAAGATGCCATCTTTGAGTTCACTCTAATTTTGAGCACATTTCCTGCTAGTGCCACCTCCATTAATTTATGCTTCATTTTCTCTCTAAACATTTCCTATTCTTAATCTTTTGCCTCTCCTTCTCTATCATTTCCTCTCACTTGATGATTAGAATCCAAAAAAAGAACATGAACACATTTTCCCTAAAAAAAATACCACCATACTTCTTAAATTTTTTTAAAAATAATTTCAGGAAGTTCACAAAAACCCACCCATATATCCCGGAATAATACACTGTGTTAGATAATCATGTGATTACTCATATACATATATACACATTTACATTTCCCCATCATCCTGGAATTTTTTTCATTTTTTTGAAAAATAATTGACGTACATGACTGTGTAAGTTTAAGATGTACAGCGTGATGGTTTAATTTACACATACTGTGAAATGAGTATCACAAAAGGTTCAGTCAACATCCATCATCTCATATAGATACAATAAAAAGAAAAAAAAATCTCCTGTGATGAGAACTTTATCCTGGAATTTTTATGGAGACTGTTTCTGATTTTTTTCCTTAAAATACATTAAGCCTTAACCCATAGATAATAGAGCAAACACAGTGAAACCACACTGATATAGTGTAACTGAGTAAACAACCAGTGTGAGATAAGAGAGATAGGAGAACTGCAGAATCTCAGAGATCAGCTATACTGATTTTGTTGCATGTATAATTTCTACAGGATCCTTAGAAAGTACACTCAAGATTTAAAGCTGACAGGGACTCCACAAATACTTGCTGAATTCATTTAAAATAAGTACCCTTACTTACAGCAAAATAGAGAAATTCATATACTCTCTGAAGATACCCAAGAGTAATTTTCTCCAACCACCCATCAGATGTTCAGTTTCCTTTACGATAGGCACTCCAAGCAGGCCACTGAATGTTCCCGAGTTCCACGACATATGCTTTATGAGGAAATCTCCTATTGCTTGCGTAAACTGGGTCCTTTCAAAGTGTTTGAGGGCTTTCAAAAAATAGTTGATTCTCTAAATTACCACCCTATGCATGGCCCACAGGCCAATATAGCGTAACAGATGTTTAAAAACAAAGAAAAGATTTTGTCTTACCAGCAAGCACACATAACCGAGAGGCCTAACCATCTGTCTTCTGCTGTCTCTATCTTTGCATAATTGACTTGCTCCAAAGGTCACATCAGAGAACTGGGTTCAGTCAGTAATTATAATTGACATTGAATGTTATTTATCGTTTAATTTTGAGCTGTTCAAGTTAAATATGCCTAAAATCATAATAGTAATACCCACTTATTGGATGTTTATAGTGAACCAAACAGGAGTTATATGTGGAACTTTATGTTTGTTGTCTTACTTAGTTTACAGATGCCTATGAGGTAGCGACTGCTGTCCTCATTTTGCTGTTAAGGAATCTGATACTCAGGGACATTTTTTGAAATGGCCAAGCTGGAATATGTAACAGGGCTGTCTTAGTCAGGAGTCTGGCTTATTCTGCAATATTTGACAGATTATGGGTTGCTAATTAAAATTGTCTTTATTATTATTTTTGGTGCCCATCATGACCATCTAACATTTCTATTTTGTTCTTCCTGTATCCTACACACGTGTGTTTGTCCAAACGAGTGGCATTTAGGCTCTTGGCAAGAAGGGGTTGTACATAATTCTCTTTATTCACTATTTTGGCAAAGGTGATTAGGATTTTATTAAAGGCATTTTGACAACTATGAAAATATACATACCCTTGCAAAATAATTTCTTCTTCTGAAAACATATGTATAGTTAAAAAAAAAAAAAGAACCACAGGCTTTGTCTCCAAGACAAAATGAATTGAATACTGATATGCTGCTGTAAATAAGAACACAAGCCTATGGAACCAGACAACTTTGGGAAGTTAGCCTCTAGCTTCAGTTTTTGAATCTGTAGAGTGGAATAAGCAATAGCATTGTCTTAATTTCCTGGGTTATCTTACACAGATAAGATATCTTATCTTATCTTACCACAAACTAGGTGGCTTAAAACAACCTATGTTTATTCTCTTACAGTTCTGGAAGCTGAAAGTCTCAAATCCAGGTGTTAGCAGAGCCACTTCTCTCTTTGAAGGTTCAGGGGAAAAATCTATTCCATGCCTTTCTCTCATCTCCTTTGTTGCTGGAAATCTTGGTGTTCCTTGGCTTGTAGATGCATCTCTCCAATCTCTGTCTCCGTCATCACATGGCATTCTTCCTGTGTGTCTGTCTCTGCATCTCTTCTCCTCTTCTACTAAGGACACCAGTCACATTGGATTAGCGCCCCCCTCAATCCAGTATGACCTCATCTTACCTTGATGACATCTGCAAAGACCCTACTTCCAAATAAGGTCTCATTCACAGGTACTGGGGGTTAGAAGTAGAGCATATCTTTTGGGGGGGACACAATTGAACTCATAGCAAGCACCTCTGATGTAAAATTGTAATATTTAAATGTGAGAGTGCCTGTCAAGCCTTCAGTAAATAATAGGCACTCAATAAAGTTAAGGGATGTTATGACTGGTAATACTATAGTTGGCTCTGAGACCTCAGATAAATTATTCAGCCTCTCTTGAGTCAGTTTCCTTTTCTATTAAAAGTGGAGATAATAATGTTTATTTCAAAGAGCTGTTGAGAGAATTGAATGTCATAATTCAGTACTGGCCCTGGTAACTCAGGGTTAACTCTCCTCTTTCTCCAAGAGATAGCATTGATGAGGTGAGCAGGAACTCTCTCAGGAGTCCAGTGTCATCAAATACACCACATTTCAAGGAAAAAAGAGCAAGGGTCAGAATAGGTTGACAGAAGACACTGAGCAGGGCAGCTCCGCTCCTTTCCCAGGTAGCGGTGGTGGCAGCTGCGGCCATGAGTTCGGTCTTCCCCTGCCTAAGGAAGAAGGTGTTGGAGAAAGCACTTAGTATCAATCATTCCCCATTGTCCTCCTTTCCGTGATAGTGATTCTGGGGACACCTGGGCAGAAAGAGTCTGACCGAGTGAAGTGAGCATGAACATAACTATTCCTTTGTGGATTTTCACCCCTTATTCACCCCACCCTTGAAAAAGTCACCAGAATAATGAGTGTGCTGGTTCATGCGATTTAGCTGGATTTAGATGTGGCTCTCTTGGTCTTTTACAAGTAGTTAACACCGGTGATGTGACTCTATTAAACTAAACCTCAAGGGAGAGCAGAGGGAAGAGATGGGAAACACCATGGACTTGATGTTTCTCTCCTGCCTGTTTGAGGACTTTGTCTTATTAAATAAACAAGTATTAGTTAGGGTAATGCTAGCACTGGAACTAATAAACCCCCATAACATTGAGGCTTATCCCAATATTATATTTCATGCTCAAGCAATACCAGAAACTGTATTTCTGTGCAGTGAATAATTTCCTCCTCTTGGTAATTCAGTGACCAAGGTTTCCTACCTCTGGGGGCTCCCCTATCCCATAGGACTTACAGACCTGAAGCCTTGGAAGCATCTGACTTATGCCATGGAAGGAAAAAGAGAGAATAGGGAATCGCACACCTGCTTCTTGAAGGCTTTGGCCAAGAAGAACTATTCATGACACATGACCATAGCTAGATGTAGATGAGGCTGAGTAATGTGTTCTTGGCTGGACAGACAGACACATTCTAGCAACAACTCTACTCCATGGAAGGGAGAACAACAAATTTTGGTGACAGCAGCTATTTCTATCATAATCCTTTCTCTCGTGAATCTTCTTTCTTGCCACTTTCATTGTCTCTTTTTCTTAAGCTACAAATATGCCCGTTCAACTATTTTGAGTGCTTGCTATGTATATTCAGGTAAGGTGCTAAGTCCTGGGAATATTCCCTTGCCTTTTTTCTCCATCCCACATTTTAGTTATTTCCAGTGGATTCCCTCTTTCTTTACAGCCTTCTGGCAAATGAGTCTAGTTTCCAGAACTTGAGCCACTGCCTCTGCAGGATGAAATATCAGGCTCCTACCCCCTCAGGAGCCCAATCCCAGACCTTCCATCTATCAGGCAACTCCTTGAATTGGTATCTGGCATATTTATCTCAAACTGTCCTATCTAAACCCTGTAATTCTCTCTGATCTTTAAGGCTGTTCCTCATTCCTCCGTGCGTTTGAACTGCTATGCCAAGTGCTCCTTTTCCTGATTTCCATTTTTCCTTAAATTATGTCCATTTAAAAAACAAAGATAAAGAAAATGGAGAGAAGAGTGCATGTGTATAGTTTCCATGAGAAAGGAAAGAGGAGAGAAGAGGCAGGCAAGAAAGCAAACATTAGGCCCGAAAGTATCTGGTATCAGCAACAAGGTGATACCCCAAGCTTCTCAGATCAGCCTGGCATAGGGGTGGGGCTGATTCAAAATTATTTGAATACAGAGCCGGAACCGAGGGCCACTGTCCAGCTGGCCATCGGTGTGGAAGTTAAGAGGAGTTTATGGTTCTGGAAGAAACTGTCATTTTTAATATGCATATATTTGAAGTAATACAAGAGTATTATAAATGTTTAAGATATTATTTAACCTATTTCATATTCTGAGAGTCACACGTATTTTGAGAAGCAGATATTTTTCTTTTATTTTTTTTAACTTTATTTATTGTATTTATTTATTTTTGGCAGTGTTAGGTCTTCATTGCTGCACTCGGGCTTTCTCTAGTTGCACCGAGCGGGGGCTACTCTTAGTTGCAGTGAGCAGCGTCTTACAGTGGTGGCTTCTCTTGTCGCGGAGCACGGGCTTTAGTAGTTGCAGCACACAGGCTCAGTAGTTGTGGCTTGCGGGCTCTAGAGCACAGGCTCAGTAGTGTGGCACACAGGCACACAGGCACACAGGCTTAGTTGCTCCACGGCATGTGGGATCTTCCCGGACCAGGGATCAAACCTGTGTCCCCTGCATTGGCAAGCGGATTCTTAACCACTGCGCCACCAGGGAAGCCCGAGAAGCAGCTATTTTTCATATTAACGTACACAGGACATACAAAAACAAAACACTAAACCTGACATTTAGCTAGATGACTCTTATTTTCACAAATTCATACAATCTTCACGGCTCAATCCAACACTCACACACAAATACACACGTGTGTGCACACATACCCACATACACACAAATGACTAAATGTCTACTTTAAGCCTTAGAAAGTTATTTGAATAAAGAATGCTGCAGTGATTCTACTACCTAATTTTAGTATTTTATTTATTTAAAAAAATTTCCTGTGGTACAGATCTGATTTATTTGTGTGAATATTTTTCATCTTTTAATTTAAATATCTGGGTAACCATCAGTGGAGCTGCCTATTTCAATGAAAATTACTCAGGTTTTACTTTATTTCTCAAATCAGATGCTTAAAAGCCAGGGGAGTTTCAATCTTTTCTGATGCTATATAATCTATCTGATTCATTTTGTTACTGACTACTCTTTTGATAGATAAAAATACAGCTAGCCTATTAGTTAACTGCAAGTCCCAAGAAAAGGATAAATAACACATGAGCAGTCTCTACCAACACCTCAGCATGGCGTTTAACAGCTGCCGAAAGTACTGTATAATCTTTTGGAAGGCTTAATCGTTCCCTATTGCACTTTTCAAAAGAGAAGAGTAGTTATTAATCCTGGTGTTCACACAAAATTTTCACAGTGGATCTTCATTGAATAAATAATGCTGTTTCCTATAAAGATTTTGGTTTTATGTAACACTTAACTGTTCGAGGTTAAACAAATAGTAATGTGCTAGCAAAGAGAAAAACTGTATTTGGTAAAGAAAACCACATTTTAGGCTGTATTAAACTGTACATTTAAGTGGTGGTTTTGAGGAAAGAAAATAGAAATATCTTTCTGGAGACCATGAAGTTCCCCTTTTTTTATACAGTGAGGTTTCTTCCCCGCTTTTCTTTCTCTCTCAAAAGAAAATCCTTATTAATCATGTTTTATCTTTCTAAAGTGTGTTATTACTCAAATGCGTGGGAGAAGCTGGCTGTCAGCAAAATGTAACAGACTGTATAGCACACTTTTTCTTTTCAATCATTGGCCCCTTAGAATCCTATTTACATCTTTTGGAACAATTAGTTACCTATCTAATATTTTGTTTCCAACAGAATGACTCCCAGGCACTGTCATAATTAATTTTAACTTTTGGGGGACTTAACGATTCATTCATTTATCCAATTCCAAAGTAAGTATGAGGTGGCATTATAAAAGATATATGCATTTAGAACATTAAAATGGAAATAAGATGATTAAAACAATATAAAGGGAAAGAGAAATAATGGTACTGAAATTCTAAACTCATGCAGTTTTTTGTAAGATTAAAAAAAGTAACTGTAAGTAATGAAATAACTGTCACTTTTGAAACAAAAAAGATATGAAACCTTTTGATTTCTCAAGAGAGATCCATTTTTTTCTAGAAATGAATTCTAAATATGTATATATAATGCAAATATTTGCAAAAAAGACACTAAACAACATAAACATTGCATTTAGTTTTATGAGGAAAGAATGCAAAAACATGCTTCTTATATCAATCCAGAATGAAAGCTTAATGCTTGAATCTGAAATGCTAATGAAGTAAAAATATTTTAATAAGAGGCCTAACCTGATGGATCTGGAAAAGTGGCTTATTTTAATCTAACTTGATGAGCAATATGGCTAAAGATCCTCAGAGGAACGGACATCTACAGACTTAGCACATCCAATTATCTTCTTATAATGTGATTTGTCCCAGCCACCAATGTGACACAAATTTAAGGAGAAACAGTTCAAGTCTGGGCAAATTGGGATTGTGTGCAGTCTGCGTGGACTGAATGGAGATAAACATAATATGAATTAGATATGCAGAGAGTAAAGTAAACATTCTGTTGTAGAAAAAGGAATTCTAACTTGCCTAATAAGGAACCAACTCAGTTCTGATAGGAGTAAGCCCCCGTGATGATACGTATAGACCCATCCTCAATATCTTAGACCTTTCTGACTGAGATTCTGTAATTCTTTTTTTAAAAGTTTTTATTTTGAAGAATTTAGACATATTGTAAAAATAGAATAGTATATACCCATCAGTTTCAATAAAAATCAACATACATCTAACACTGCATATAACCAGACTTTCTCTCACCTTTCCCTTCCCTCACTCTGGATTCTATTGGAGCCCACCTCAAATATTATAGCATTTCGTCCACAAATATTTATGTATCTCTAAAAGGTTAAGACAATTTTTAAAACATAAGCACAACATCATTGTCACATCTAAAAACAATACTCGTCAACAATTTCTGCGATAGCTTGTCTCCAAGATGGCCACAGTTAATTCCTTCTTTCCACATGCATGCCATTCCCCTATCAAAATGTAAAGACTAATTCACTACTTTTTTGAATCTATGCTAGGCTATGACTGTTTTGGCCAGTAGTATATGACAGGAGTAATGCTATACTACTTCTACTCCTTGACTTTAAGAGGATTAGATATTTCTACTTCTCTCTTGGGAGTACTAAACATCCACATAAGACATCTTACTACCCTATTAGCTAAAAAAAAAAACCATACGGAGAAGCTCCAAGGAAAGGAAAGACCATATGGAGAAACCATATATATGTAAATATGATTATTATATTATTTATATTATATTACATTATATTATATTATATTTATTATATTATATTATATTATATTACATTATATATAGAGAGAGACCCATTTGTTCCAGCATCTTGAGTGAACCATGCCTTCGAACTGTTCACACCAAGGTACTGGACATGTGAGAGAATCCTTCCTGGATACTCCACACAAGCTCAGCCACCAACTGATTATGACTGAGAAACCCCAGTTGACGCTGTGTGGAACAGAAGAATGGCCCAGCCAAGCCCTGCCTAAACTTTTCATCCATATAATCATGAATAATAAAATAACTATTGTTTTAAGCCACTATGTGTTAGCTAATTTATTGTAAGGAGAAGATAACTGAAACAATACCTTAATATTATCAACATCCAAGCAGTGTTCAACTTTCTCCAGTTGGTTCATATATGTTTTGGTTATATTTGGTTCGTTAGATTCAAGATTTAAACAAGTAACTCAAGAACACTAAAAAATAATGAAATTACTTTATGTAAATATTTCCCATTTTATCAGCTACTTCTATAGAAAGTATCTGATGTGATATGGTAGCTCTTTATGGATAGGTTATTTGAGCAAAGATATTACTGTCCCCATCACACAGATGACAGAAAAAGATCCGAAGAGATTAAATGATTTACCAGAAAAATTGTATCCAGAATTTAAACCCAGCTTTTCAAATTTAAAATCTGGGACTCTTTCCCTTATTCCAAACCTGGTTGAGCCTTCAAAGATTGTAATTACCATGATTGGCTCTAATAAGACTCATTATTGGAACCATAAAGAAACAAATGCTTCTCCACTCCTCATTCTTATACCCGGAGATGAATTTATTTCTGAAATGTGTCCTTCCTCTCTGTCTCTGCCACCTGGTTCCTAGTACAGGATTTCCTGATCTCTCCTCATTTACCTATGTTCCTTAGTACCGAAGTCTTAAGTGATCTCTAAGCCTCTCTACTCCTCTTTGCTTTCTCCTCCATTCCACTGCCAGATGCATTTATTTGCCACTAAACTTGGCCACCTCAACCTCCTTGCCTAGTAAACTAACAATTCTCAAACCAACAACCACAGAAAGGAATATTCTCAAATGTCCATGAGTGCTCCTGGAAAATCTTAAGAATTCGTCTCTCTTGGCAAAACCTAAAACAGTACAATAATCTTCTGAATCAATATGATAATCACTTCATAACAGAGTACTGCCATCTACCTGATTTCAGTGCCTATGATGGCATGTGGATTTAAGAGAGTTGATGATACCAAAACATGCTGTATAAATAAGTTTTTGAAGTCATTTGGCTAATAAAATTTGTGACAGAATTGAGTGATCATATAACACAGGTATAGCCATGAAGAAGCTTAAGAACCTATATCATAAGGTTTGTTACCATACCAGTTACTAAAAATGCATCGTCAAAACACACTCCATTGTTGTATGTACCAAATTTCAGTGGTTCAGTATTGATAGGTATGTTGGAAGTTAACAAATGAACTACATTTCTGATCCCAGTTCCAGAGACAATTTGATTTATTACTTAATATAGAATTCAATAATGCCTCAAAGTTAAAGTCAACTCCAAGTAAATAAAAATCTTTTAGAGTATCAAGTAGCACCATTTAAATGGGATTTCAAAGCCTAGTAGGAGCATAATTTGAATTAAAGATTAGATTAGATTATCCTAATACAGCAATAAAATCTTTGAAGTTTGTAATTCTATTTTGACTACATACTTTTTGCAAAAAAAGCATTGAGGTTAGAAGAGAGAAAATTATTTTACCTATTAGATCAAACCACACATCATAGCCAAAGTTCAACCATTTTTGACCTACAGATATGTCAAATATTGAATTAGTGATGGTAGTATGAATTCACTGGTTTTGTAAATATTTTTGTAAATCATTTGTTTTCGTTATTTGTCCTTGTATTAGTTCACTAGGGCTACCGTAACAAAATACCACAAAATGGGTGGCTTAAAACAATGAAAGCTTATTCTCTCACAATTCTGGAGCCCAGGAGTCCAAAGTCACGGTATTGGCAAGGTTGGTTCCTTCTGGAGTTACCGGGAGAGAATTTGTTTCATGCTTCTCTTCTAGGTTCTGGGGGCTGCCAGCAATCCTTGGTGTTCCTTGGCTTGCATCTGTATCTACCTTCATTCTCTCTGTTTGTCTTTGTAGCATTCTCCCTGTGTGTCTTCGTGTCTCTGTATCCAAATTTCCCTTTTTTTATAAGGACTCCAGTTATTGCATCAGGGCCCACCCCAAGCCACTAGAACCTCATTTTTATTTGATTACATCTACAAAGGTGCCATTTCCAAATAAAGTCACATTCACAGGGATTAGGACCTCAACGTATCTTTGGGGTCCACAATTCAGCCCACAAGAGTCATAGTAAGAGGTGTAAGCTTGAAAAGTTTCAACCTAGTTTTATTTTTGTACATATTTACCTACCACTATAAATAAGAATAATATAATCATCATTGGAGTTCTGCCCTAAGTATCTTTCCCTTCAAAAGGAGTCTGTATTTTATTCAAACGTGAGCAACGCTAACCTAAGGAGAAAGCCTGAGATCTCTATCATGTCACATTAGGTCTTTTGCTGCCATCCTTCACCACCACTCCCTTGCATTTAATCCATCAGCAACATAAGGCAGCTTATAATTCCTGAACACACAATGCATTGTTTTATGCATCCCCACCTTTGTTCATTCTGTTTCCTCTGCCTGTAATGGTCTTCCCATTCCAACTTCATCACCCCTACCACTTCCTACTCGAAGTCTCAGTTCAAGTGCCATCTTCGCCTAAAAGTCCCCTATGATGACACCCTGCAGCGCTACCACCAACCCCAGGAGCTGAGTGAACCTCAGCAAGGCTCTCATTTTCTTCCTCGTCTCTCTACCAATAGACAATAAACTGTGATTTCAGGGACAGTGTCTTCCCAGTTTTTCAGTCTCCACTCTTAGCACAACAGTCTTCTAACTGTTAAATGAATGTTTGCATATGTGGGATGGAAAGAGTTCCACCCACAGTTTTTAGTTCTCAAGGATAACTCCAAGGTGCTGGATGTATTCTAACTTATACTTCTGCTAAAACAAGTATTCAAATAGTCCCGTCTGGGAGATAGGTATCAGAAGTATGAAACTTAATCAGGAAGCAAGCTCAGACAATATCCCCATATTTAGAAATAATTTTTTTTGTTCTCTTTGGATGATTATATACTCTTTTTTTTTTAATGAGAGAAATTTGTGACTTCAGGGATTTGGGAAGATCTCAAAAATGTAGTCATGTTGCCAGAGTAAACTGAGTGCACAGAGAATAGGAGAAGGAACTGAAAGATAGAATGTGTCCATATTTTAGATGACTTTGAGAGCCAAAATAAGGTTTCGGATTTTACTTTCTACATACTGAGTAGTCCCCGGTTTTTGAGAAAGGAACATTACATAATGATGTCTTATAAGATGATCCATTCCTTCCAAACCAAAATATCATACATTGGTTTCTATATTAAGCATAACAGGATAGAGTTCTATCAGTCTGCACTTACCAATTGATAGATTATCCAAACATTATTCTTATTTGGATATTGGAAGTTAGATATAGATATAGATACAGATATAGATACCGATCTTGGATTCTAAGGATTTTTAGTATTTCATAAACAGTGAAGTCACTTATTTTCCAGAGTTCTCTTTGACTAATAATTCCTGTCATTTCTCACAACTTAAAATAATATTCCTTTTCCACCATATAATTGTAGTTCAAATTTACTCTGGGCTTTACACTCAATTCTTTATTATTTTTTTCAAAGCTAATTAAATCAGTTTAGCTGTTATCTAAAAACAGCTTTTTCTATTTTAACTGAACTAAGGTTATATTTAAAAGTCATGTTTCACTTCATTTGGGGTTATTTAACTTCTCAAGTTCTTTTTAAGATAAGAACAGTAACTCGTATGTGAAAAAACGTATGGTATATGACAATGAAAATGAGACTTAAAATTGAAATTTGCCGTGATAATTTATTATTATAAACAAGTTAAAATCTACATGGAAATTTTCTACTGGGTAGTGTCACAATTCAAGTTTAGCTCTTATTTTTTCAGATAAACTAAGACTCTAAAAGGTGAATTATTTTAGTCTACCCAATGCTTTATTAAGTAGAATGAATCTTAGAGTTTAAGTACCCTTGATGGCTAATCTTGCAGCCTCTCCAGATCAATATTCTGAATATCTCCTTGCACCATTCTTTCCACATGGTTCTTTAAATGTGATGAAGGAGTTCAAGTGAAAGTATATTTGTCCCAGAATATAAAATAATCCAACCTTTTAGGAAAAAGTCTCCTTTGTGTTTATTTTAATCCCATGTCCCTTTTATTCTAATGTTAAAAACAGATTTGCAGGTGGGAAATTTTAATTAAAGATTTGAATGAGTTGAGTTTAATTTTTCAAAGTTTAATTATAAATTAAATATATGTAAATTAAATATGACCATGAATCCAAGTAGACTGTTTCTAATCATTACAGCCAATCACTTCTTAAGTTTGAAAACAATTATTCATGTATTAAACTGATTTTATGATTTTCTAAAAACTGCTATGTATTTTTATTTCTGAGTAGTAGTATGTTCCAAAGGAACCAGTAACCCATTCCTTAGTATCTCAGTGACAAGATTCACTATTTTTTAGTGAAAATTATATTTATCAAGAAACACCAATGAGGTTTTCTGGGGTCAAATATACTGGATGGTAGGGGCTTATATGGGTTCCTTTAAATGTACATACTTCACAATTCCATGATTTTTTTCTAGAAGATTTTGCTGTATAATTACCTTAATATTTTTATAGATTTGGAGATTAAATGATCACATTTTTATGTAGTGTATGATTCTCTTTTCTGTATTCAGGTTCTCTCTTTAGGAGCAGACGTCCTACCAGAATATAAACTGCAGGCACCACGCATCAACAAGTTTACAATATTGCACTACAGTCCTTTCAAGGCCGTCTGGGATTGGCTTATTCTGCTGCTGGTCATATACACTGCTATATTCACTCCCTACTCTGCAGCCTTTCTCCTCAATGACAGAGAAGAACAGAAAAGACGAGAATGTGGCTATTCCTGTAGCCCTTTGAATGTGGTAGACTTAATTGTGGATATTATGTTTATCATAGATATTCTAATAAACTTCAGAACAACGTATGTAAATCAAAATGAAGAAGTGGTAAGTGATCCAGCCAAAATAGCAATACACTACTTCAAAGGCTGGTTCCTGATTGACATGGTTGCAGCGATTCCTTTTGACTTGCTGATTTTTGGATCTGGTTCTGATGAGGTAAGAGCTGCTTAAGAATCTTATTTTCTGAAAGATTGAAGTTATAAAAATGAAGCTATTTTAACTGCAAAAACAGCGGTTGCTTTACAAACTTTCTATATCACACAGATAAAATTCATTTTCAATTGGAAATGCTATAAAATGAAATGGAACATGTTTGCCATTGCAAATAATTCACAATGCTTTCTATTTTTGCTAAGAAATAGTAAAGACTATCTTTTAAACAACAAATTAAACTTTGAGACAAGCGTTTCATAGCACATAGCACATTCCCAGAATGTATAATTTCTACATATTAACTTTATGGGTATAAAACTGTCAAAGATGAAGATGCCTCTTTCTTTCTTAACTCATAATTGTGATTTGCAAGAGCAGGAACTTGTTTTATGTTCAAATTATGTGTAAGAGGCATCTTCTGAAATGTTTTATTCAAAACTCTCTCTTAAATAATACCTAGGTTGGGGGCTTCCCTGGTGGCGCAGCGGTTGAGAGTCCGCCTGCCGATGCAGGGGACACGGGTTCGTGCCCCGGTCCGGGAAGATCCCACATGCCGCGGAGCGGCTGGGCCCGTGAGCCATGGCCTCTGAGCCTGCGTGTCCGCAGCCTGTGCTCCGCAACAGGAGAGGCCTGCGTACCGCAAAAAAATAATAATAAATAATCATAATAATCATAATAATACCTAGGTTGGAGAATATTTCTTGTGTCCCCACTATCTTATAAAGTTGGAAATTTCTTAAAAATATTATTTCACCCTATTATTTTTTATTTTAAATATTTATTTATTTGTCTGTGCCGGGTCTTAGTTGCAGCATGAGGGATCTTTGTTGCCACACATGGGATCTTAGTTGTGGCATGTGATCTCTAAGTCGCGGGGTGTGGGATCTAGTTCCCTAACCAGGGATTGAACCTGGGCCCCCTGCATTGGGAGCGCAGAGTCTTAGCCACTGGACCACCAGGAAAGTCCCCTAAAGTTGGAAATTTTAAGGAAATGTGACAAGTGGATGTGCATATTCTGGATAGAAAGTCCATATTTTTAATCAGATTCTTCTCAAAGTGTTCTTTGATCTAAAACAAGTTATGTTCTCCTAAAATCTTGTCCAATTTATTACACTAATTTTTTGTAAATAAATTTTCTGGATTCTATGACAAACTTTTACAGAAGGTGTGAAAGTAGATCTAAGGGATTAGATTGAGAAAGATAACCTGGGTGTGTTGAATTTTTTAAATTCAGGGTCAGGAATTCCCTGGTGGTCCAGTGGTTAGGACTCTGTGCTTTCACTGCCCTGGTCCTGGGTTCAATCCTTGGTCAGGAACTGAGATCCCACAAACCACGCAGCGTGGCCAAAAAAAAAGAACTAAAATTCAGCGTCCTTTTCTACCTAAGAATCAGTCAGTGCCTCACCATCGTTTTGGTTTTTTTTCAAGAGGAGATCAAATATCATAAATGCCCTCTGCAGATGGCTGCTCCCTAACCAATTAGCACTTGAGGACAAGAGAATTCTCCTCAGCCAAGGGAAACAATAGGTTTAGAAGTAAATTCTCTCCCACAGAGCATGTCCATCTAACTGTGGATGAATTAAGAGCAGGGTAATGAAACAATATATTCTTCCTGGATTCTACAAACCTTAGACAAAGTCTCAAACTTGACTTTCTGCATCTATAAGGATGATAATATTACTTTCCCTGCTTAAGTTTTTTTTCTTAATTTGAAACTCTAATGAGATAATATATGTAAAACTCTAGCAAAATACTCAAAAAAAATCAGCTGTTATTAAACTAGTTGAACTCTTAATGTTAGATATTCCTAACTTTGGTTTTTAATTAAAAGGCAAGAAAGTGAAATACTTCTTTACCAATATTTATCTTTATGATTTTCTTACAATGGGTGAATCCATGTAATTACACCAAATAAGTTCTTATTGATAAATAGAGTAAAACCTCACTTTCAAATTTTAAAATATATACACCAACAGCAAATTAAATTTCAGCTTAGTGAAATGAAAGAATGGGTAAACAATAAATAGGCAGACAAGATTGTTAGGGGAGGTTGATTTACCAATGATATTTAATCAATAGCAATCAAACAAGTGAGTATTAGAATATGCTGATTATTCTAAGATGCAGCACTTGATCAGTTTAATTTCAGTTACTATATCATCACTTGAAAATAAAAGTTTATTAAAGTATGTAATTCAAGTAATCACTGTTTCAGACAGAACTTCAAGTGAGCTGAAACAAGAGAAAATTTATGTGGTTCACATTAATATAGGATGAAATAGTCTTGGGGGAAAATGGTGTCTGGATCATCTTTCTCATGTAGCATAAAGGAAAAGATGAAGTTTGCCTCAAGTAAAGCGATTTCAGTTCTTCACTCTGATTTGTATAATTTCCCGGATTCCTCCCTGTTTCCAAAGCTGCTCCTCTCCCTTTTGAAATGAGATATGATATGGGAAGGATCCTGGCTTTGGAGTCAGACACACCTGGGTTTGATTCGCCTTTGTGCCTCTTACTTGCTGTATTTAAGCAAGATATTTAATTCATTTAGGACTTTATTTCTTTTCTGTAAAATGGTGAGAGGTAGGTTCTTGTGATTTCTAAAAATAAAGCAGCATATATGAAGAGACTAGACCAGTAGCAGGTAGGTAGTACTTGCTTACCAAAGGTTACTTCTTTTCTCCTTCCCATCCCTTTGGATTAAAGTCCCTGTTTCTTAATGAAGTCTTCCTTTAAAAACGTACATGTTACCACATTAATCCATAAATATCTAAATTATTCAACAAGATTTACTGAGTAGACTTATTGAGATTTATTGATAGACTATCATATAGTAGTTATTAGATTAGCTAGTTGCAGCTAGGAATCCTGAAGAAAGAGACAGAAAGGAAATGTTTTGGGGACAGTTATTGTCTTGCAAAGCACAGGAATTTGGGGTATGTGGTAGGGAGAAGTAGGTCTGCATCAAGGATAGCAAGTGGAGGGGTGGGTCTGGAAGGAGCATAAAGAATCAGCAATGAAACTTCCTTGTGGATGGGCCTGGGGCTACTTTTACCAAACTACAGCAACTGTTTACTTAAAATTCTGAAATATGTTAACCCAAATAAAGGGGGAGGGGGGCAGGTTGGGGGCAAAAAGAGCTTTTTCTTCCTTTGACTCAGTATTAAAAGTGGACCAACCTGCCCAAAGTGACAGGTCTGAGAAGTTTGATGGATATCTTGGGTTTCTTGTGGATCAGCCCTTAGGGCTCCAAAAGACCATGACAAGTTATGGCTTAGGATTCACTCACTGACCCAAAAGATGTTCCTTCTCTTTGGCACACATTTCTTGCAAACTGTTCTCCATGGGACTCTTCTACCTCTACATCAGTGTTTCTCAACCAAGTGTATCACAGGCACCCTAGGATGAATCTATAGTTGGTTTTCTGCTACTGTCTGAAACTTATTTTGTTGAGTTTAACTTTATAGGATTTGCATTATGAAATCAGTAGGTATTTTGAATGTGTATTGTCAAAGGGTGTCTCCCTAGCCACCATCCCCACCCCACCCTATCCTACTTTAACGGTGTTCTGAAACTTGACAACTCACAGATCTCACAGGAAATGTTCAATTCCGCGAAGGGTCTGAGCGCCCAATTTGAGAGACGTCACATGACAAGTGAGGTCCTCACTTGGTGCCACAGGGATCAGAGGTACAACAGCCGATGCTGGGATCACGTAGCAACACTCTGTTATGTAAGATGGTTGTCCAGGGATCCTTAGCAAGTGTGTATAAGTTTGTTTAGATTATAAACAAAAGTAAAACATAAAATTTTAAATGTTATCATAGAAAACTTGTATCCCCCTCCCCCAAGAATATGTCTGTGAAAGTAGCCAAATTTGGGAAACACCGTTCTAAATGATTTTCTCTCTCTCCTTTTCCCCTCTTCACTCTGTGAAAATTTCAGAACCCCTTATTGTGAAGGTTGTTCTAGAACTGCAAAATTAAGCTAATTTCCTTCTGTAGCCTCTAGTGTGAATGGTTAATTTCTTCTCTAATAAATAAAAGTACCCATGGATAGCAACAACAACAACAAAAAATCAACTATGAAGGGTAACAAGACCAGTGATGGATTGGAGTACTTCATACATTTTTCAAGAGTGACAATGAAGATACCCCTTTTACATACAAACCATAACTATAATCAGGATTTTCAGGATGTAATGATATTTCAGAATAAAATTTCCCCAAAAATATATAATATACCATATTACAAGAATATAAAAGCTATTCAGCATTCATTTTTGTTTCTGAGAAAAAAAGAAAAGAAATGCTTCCAGAGAAAAGAGATCTTACATTCAAATGGACTAATTTGGAAAGTTTCATCATATGAATATGAAAAAAAAAACCTCTTTGGATTTTGGCCCCCAAATCAAGTGACAAATTCTAAAATCATTAAGCTAGAGGTCACTCTGATGAGGGGTAATCTAGTCCAGGGTTTTTCAAACTGGGGTTTCATGGAGGTGCCCGAGAGTCTCAGAGGCCCTCAAAGGTTGACAGAAGACAGGCTGATAAGACTCAGAACCATCCATCTCCACTATACAAAGAGTAGCTTGATTTTATCTGCTTTACTGATTAGAGTTTCAAGTAAATTTTCAATAGTTTTAACAAGAATTGACCTAATTCATTTTGCCATTTCTAGAAAAGGTTATGGTAACTCCCTTCTCAAGTAGGTTCATTCATTCGATTAGCATTTATTGAAAAAGTCCTAAGTGCCAATGCACTAGACTCTGAGTTTATAGAAAAGAGTGAGACGAGGACCCTACTATCCTAGACTGGGAGAGCAGCGGATGAGCAGGTAGAGTACTATCTGATAACAGCTTTAATAGTACTATATTCAAGGGGACATGTGAGCATGGAAGGGGAAGTTTCTGATTACCAGTGGAAGTCTTCCAGGTAGAAAGGGTAGAAAGGTCATGCCCGTTAGAGGCATGGAGCTATAAAGTGTTGGTTTCCAGCCCTATCAGAGCTAACATAACAAATATTTTATAATGCCCCTTTCTACTATTGTTAAATAAAAGTCATAGATAATATAGCTTTCTTACATACATAATTTCACAAATATAATATATAATGCTCACCCTTAATATAAAGGAAAAAAGAAATGCTCATAATAAAATACCTAGTAGAATATGTAAATACTTCAGGCATGTCTGCATAAAAAGATATAATGAGGTTATCAGATGCTTGTACCTACTGATAATGAGGAAGTCCATATTTAAACAATAAATTCAATATTAAATGGGATGTTGTTAGGTTTTTTATATTTGCATTTTAATAAAGGGTTGCATAGATATGTGTGTGCTTATAAATGTATTGATATATATGTATATACATGCATTTATACAGATAGATATGTTTATATGCATATATTAATATTTAGACATCTAGAAACACTGTGACTGTGATAACTACAAACGTTTACTGATATAGCTGTGCTGTATACCATATAGTATACAAATACCACAAGACCCGTTGTCATTGAAAATGAATAGTGGCAGTAACTGGGCTTGCCTGTGTCATTAATACTAATATCTTCCTGATGCTAATGCCATCTGGACAGACCAAGGAAAAGATTCTCTACTTCTTAATTTTTGCATCATCAAGCATCATGCCATCCATAGCTAATTACCTCAGTATCATTGATGTGAAGGAACAATATTATTGGTTCAGTCTCCAGAAAGTCAACTTTTCATTATCTGCCTCAAATTTTTCCATAGTTTGCTTCTCTGTGGCAAATTTTACTTTCAGAGATACTAGTAGTTAGAATCTAGAGCTCCCTGTTTAGTTACATGCTTCATTAAACTCTTCCTCCCCTGAAAATTAGTAGTATTCTTTTGATTAATTACTTGCTTTGTTGACCTCTCTCCTTTCACACTTCACTGCTATTTTTCATGAATTCTGAATGCAGGCAAGGCCTTTGACAGAAAGTTCATAGAAAAGAGGAGTTTCAGCTCACATTGATATGTTTGCTTCATTAGTCTGATAGGTGAATCATGGAGTGGATACAAGGAAAAACGTAGCAGGCCTCTGTATAGAAACTCTGATCATCTTGTCAGGATTCTTTCCGAACCTGATATCTACAATAGTTGTCATTAGTTTGTTGGAAATGAATTTCTAAAACATTAGACATACTCATGTTCAAAGTTAAGTGACAAAGAACATTTTGAAGACCTGCATGCATATATGTGTCTACACATAAAGTCTCTTATTAGATAGTTCTTGGGAATTAAGGCAGAAGTTTCCATTGGCTTGTATTTGAGGCTACTGGTCATGTCTCCAAAAATCTGTGCCATGACAAGTAAAGACACACAGGATCCACAATGGAATAATTTTTGAACTAAGGAAATATAAGTGTATTCCATCAAAAAATTTTGCATTAAGTTCATCACTTATCCATTATTTACATGTGATCCACTGATAAAATTTGCTAAAGATGGCATAAGATACAATTTTTGGTTAAATGTTTCCAGAACAAGTCAAATTCCAATTTTAAAAATATAACATTCATAATTGTTTATTTACTGTAACATTTGCCTAATACTATTTAGAATCATTTGATAACCAGTTTTCCATGTTACTATAACTAAAGAGAAAGAGGTCAAATTGCAGCAAAATAGAATGTTAATTACAAAACAAAATAAAAATAAGTGTCTTGACAGTAAAAGCTATTAAATAATGGAGGTTGTAAAATCTTTTTATTTATTATTTTTAAAATATTTATTTATTTGGCTGCATAAGGTCTTAGGTCTTTGTAGCGGCATGCAGGATCTTTTTGTTGTGGCGCGCGGGCTCTAGAGCTCGCGGGCTCAGCAGTTGTGGAGCGCGGGCTTAGTTGCCCTGTGGCACGTGGGATCTTAGCTCCCCTGCCAGGGATCGAACCCACGTCCCTGCATTGGAAGGTGGATTCTTAACCACTGGACCACCAGGGAAGTCCCTAAAATCTTCTTTTTTAAAGCCCATTTTTGGAGGAATTTGTGAGGTTTGGTACGGATTAAGAAAGGCTAAGCTACGTGTCCCCCCCGCAAGGTTTTTTACACACTCAAAATATAGCTCTTTGATTGTAGTAGTGAATGTGTTTTAGAAATATTGAAATAGTGTGACTCAAGCTGAACAAAACAAATAGAAACTAGTTTCAATACTATTGAGTTTTATTGGGCAATTTATTGAATGATGAATACAAGTACCAGAACTTAGAGGGAATAGAAATGAAATCTAAAATAAAACATGAGTGTGGAGTTATGCAATGTATTACTCACCAAGTGTTCCCTTTTCCCCATTTGTACCCAAATATTACTTGACAAAGACGACAGAATGATGGATTAAGTAGAAAGTTTCAATGACAATTCATCCTAACAACCTGTAGGTAAAACCAAAGATCACGTACTTATATTTCCTCACTTATAAAAGAATAATTCTATCCACTAACTATAGGCAAAGATTTTAGAGAGTAAACCTCTGAAATAAAACATTTTAAATGTAAGATATTTGAAAATGCTTACTAAAAAGAAAGAATTATTTTTCAAAATTATTTTGAAAAATTCTTGAGCGTGCGATTTTCTCTTATTAATGATGCTTTCTCAGTTTAACTATTAACAAACTTATTCTTAAGTAGAGAGTTGTTTACTACTGATAAGAAATCACCTATTCTAATTTCAGCTCTTCAAAAAAGAATTCCGCTTACATTAAGAGAGAATGCCTGAACTATTATGAATTGTCTAGTAAAAAAAAAAAATCACATAGTTTTCTTGAGTCTGGGTCTAGTATCTAACATACTGACAAAATTGTAGTTGTTTAGAGTATATATTTTTAATATAAAGTTCAGTTAAGAAAGTCATAGTTAATAAAGGAAACTAACTTTTACCTCAATATAAAAAAATGTACCTAGGGCTTTAATGAACTATGGATGTGGGTACAATTTTTAAAAATTGAAACTCGATGATATTCATCAGCTACTCAGAAATTTGAATAATTAAATTTTCAGAGGAAGAATCATTTTACATTTTTTGAAAATTCTGACAAAATGAAAGTCAAGTAGGCCTTCTTTACTGTGGCATTCAGGAAAAAAGAGTTTGAAATGTCATTCAATCACAGTGAAGGAGTTGAATTTTGAGCTGGCATGGGCACTGATGAGGTGGAGGGTTGACCTATTAGAGTTTATTATTATCTCCTTTGCTATATATTCATGGGCAGGACTGGAAAACAGTTGACCTTGTTTCAATCTACTGCAAAATAGTTAACCGTTTTCTAGATCTTATTTCTTATCATGATGTCTTTATATTTCATAATAATGATTACACTTACCTCCAGTGAGCTTTTATGCCTTTTCAATCTCTACCAAAAGTAACAATAAAGGCAATATTTGTCTACCAGTGAAAAGTTCAATAAATACCACCTAAGAGAAACTTCTTTACCTCTACAATTTAAAAGTTGTCATTAGTTTAAGGATAGTTTTATTTCTATTTTCAAAAAATGAAAAAAAAAAACAGATTTTCATGTCTGGATATTACATGAAATTAGATATACTGTGAGATAACCATGCATTCTGAAGATATTCTAATCAGCCAACAACTACAATTATAAGGTAGTTGTTGGTCCCATTTCTGACTTGCAGATAATACAAAGATAGTAGCTCATTGAACTAAACTATGGAGACTAACAGCCTCCAACAAATCTGAAAGAGGAGATGGATCATTTTTTAGTCTACTTTTTCTGAGATTTTGGTGCAGTCACTTCTCTCTGTTGTGTAATCTGGGGCAAAATGCCTTAAATCTTTAAAGAGACATTTAAAGAAGAAGAAAGAGTTATTGCAAGCCTAAGTGTCATCTACAAGGTGTGCTGTACACAACTGTAGCTAAGGAAGAATGCCCAGGCATGTTAGCAGCATCTTGATAACAACAGAAAAAAGCCCAAGTCATTTGTTACATTGTCAAACTAGCATATGTAGTTATGCTTGGGTACACGTTACAGAATCACAAGAGAATGGCTTTGACTGTTGAGGTCAATATTCATTCATCCTTATGATGCAGCTGAAAGTAATCTCTCTCCCCGACCCTTATACTCTCCCTCTCCCTTTTCTTTTCCATCTCCCCCTCCTTCTGCAGTTATTTTGTGTCAGCTGGCTTGAGACTTCAACATGTACCTTATTTCTTAAAACTTTTTTGGTCCAGAAAAGAGGTCATTTGTGTGTTGTTATATATTATATTTATTTATCTTAACTTACTGTCATCTAGGTTTCACCTCATTCTGACATAACTCTAGAAGAAACACCAGAGGTTTCTTTGGGGGGAAGGCAAAAATAAGGGAAGTGGCATATACAGCAGATTTGATTCCTTTTCTTTTCATAACATCACTTTACTCTACCATCTTTGCAGCCAGAAGAGTCATTAGTACTTTTTATCACAATATGTTATTAAAACAGCTCATTTGTTTTGAAGCATTTCTCTTCGTTAACCAAATACCTATAGAAATGTCATCATATGTGATTTATTTTGAGGTTCAGAAATATTGTTCCAATGAAAGGCAGTTTTGATAATAAATCAAATAATAATAACCCTCAAATATTTCTGATTTCTCAACACAAGTAAATAGATAACCAAGCTAGGAGGAAAAATAAACATGCAAACTTAAGCTGTGAAATGTAGAAATGGAGTTACGCTGAACCAGAGTGATTTCTGTTACCAGAGTGTGAGTAGTCAATGAATCTAGATGACGTTCTTGTCTTTAAAAATCCCTGCAATTTCCATAGAGAGCTGAATGACCAGTGTCCAAAAGCCTCCATTTGAAATTCCAGCTATCAAAGTAACACGTTTGGAAAATATATAGCTCTGTCAACCCATTTTACAATATAAAGTTCCTGCTTAGTGATGGAAGCGAAAGTGTGTGGGATATTCAAATAAAAACACAGTTAAAATTTACTGGGTATTACTTACAACCCTAGAAGGAGTTATTATTATGACCATTTACAGATGAAAAAATTGACACTTAGAGATTAAGTAAATAACTTGTCCAAGGTGACACACTGGTATGGAAGCAGAATTTCAGACCTAAGTTTGTTCTGAAGCTCTAACTCATAACTGCTAAGCTGAAACACTGACAATACAAACAGTGGAAAGTTGACATCTCTCCCAGGAAAACACCTCATACTCACTTAAACTCACCATTCATTCTTTGAAGAGATATAATTTTAAATTTGTGATGAAGAAAATACTGTTTCCCTTATTGCACCCTGAAGAATAATAACTCAGCTTTGGAAACAGAAGACTCACCTCTCCACCCATCCCTAAATGAGCAAAGACCAGAATCCAATTGTGGTAAGAACATCTCAACTACACAAGCTCCTCTCATCTCTAGAGGATTTGAATACTAACTGAAAAGAAGTCAGGGGAGGCTGAGAAATCTTCCCTTCCCTTGTGACCACTCTGGCACAAGAAAAAAAACTATAACACTTATTATAGAATGTTAATGAAAATATTTTCTTGATATTTGGAGCTCTTTTTCCACCAAGTCAATATGAAGATATAGGGTGATAGTTACACCACATGCTATTTCTTTAATTAAAATATGTGTTCTTAACACAGATGGATGTACTTTGAGAAATAAACAACAACAATAAACACAAAATGACTCAATAATTGATTGGTAAACACCATGTAACTATGGAATAATTATATGCCCTGTGAATTATATAGTACTTATAGTTGACATTATTTAGGAAACCCAAGAAATGAACTTGTAATTTGTACTTATCAGATTTCAAATCCAAACAACCAGTCAAGTATCCTGTTATTATATAGAAGTGTCCTATCATTAGATACCTGGTCAGTAATAATCATGCAGTTAGTTACACATATCATACCCCAAAGCAAAACACATAATATCATCGGGATATCAAGAAACAATTTATCAATTCAACACATTTAGGAAGAAAAAATGAATTTAAATATAGTACTTCATGCATGCGTGCAGTCATCCAATAAGTTTCCCAGTTGCCTTCTTGACTAGTTCCTTCGCATTATTCAAACACTTCTAAACTCTAATGTCAGCCCCCCAGCAAGATTCTCTTTGGTCTTCCTTTCTAAAGTGGTCCCCATCCCAACCCAAGCCCCTGAACATCCTCTATCATATCACTCTGTTTTACTATCATCATCACACTCTTCCCTCTCTGAAATGATCTTATTATATGTTTATTTTAAAAATATGTATCTCTCCCCAACAGACAGTAGCCCTTGTTTCACTTCATAAGACACTTTGTCTAGTAAATAAATGTCTTTTTCTATTATAAAAGTAACCATGACTGTTTGTTCAATACTATAATCCCAGTGTGTGGCCCTTGGTAGGCCCACCAGTAACACTCTGGAATGTTTGTCGGTGAATGAATGATTTACTGAGTATTCATTATGTGCCAGGCATGTGGTTAGAGCATGAAACCAAGCAGATAGAGCCTCTGTCCCATAAGTCTTACATGCCAAGATACTGAATTAATGTACTACAAACTTTCAAGGTACTTTCCAAAGCAGCTGTAAAATTAAGAAAAAAAAAACAACAACTAACCTTAATACTTCATTCAAATACATAGTCGTCTTCAGTGCTACCATATTGTTGTAACCTGTTTCTACTTACTTTGCTTCACAGGAACATACACTGAATTGTTTACCAACTGTTTCTGACCATGCACATTTATTTCCACAGACAACAACGTTAATTGGTCTTTTGAAGACAGCTCGACTCCTTCGTCTTGTGAGAGTGGCCCGAAAACTTGATCGATATTCAGAATATGGGGCTGCTGTTCTAATGCTCTTAATGTGTATATTTGCCCTGATTGCTCACTGGCTGGCTTGCATTTGGTATGCGATTGGGAACGTAGAAAGGCCCTACCTGACTGACAAAATCGGATGGTTGGATTCCTTAGGACAACAAATTGGGAAACGTTACAATGACAGTGACTCAAGTTCTGGGCCGTCCATTAAAGACAAATATGTCACAGCACTTTATTTTACCTTCAGCAGTTTAACGAGCGTGGGATTTGGGAATGTGTCGCCTAACACCAATTCGGAGAAAATCTTTTCAATTTGTGTCATGTTGATTGGCTGTAAGTAGATTTCTCTTTTGTTATCTATTAGGATAAAATAATATCAGAAAATTGATATCTCTAGAACATTCAGAATAAGGCAAAGAAAAAAATTATAGAAAGTTGTAGAAATACTAGGATTAAATATACGGGTATTATATTCTATCAGATCTGATTCTCTCTGTGAAGGGGAGACACCAAAGGTCTTTCATGACCTCAGGAGCATAAAACTGGAATGACATGGATCTTGGGATTCAGGAACTGAGACTTGCAGTTCACGTTTACTGATGTAAAAACATGTCTGTAATTTACTACTAATGGTTATTTTCTGTTTCAAACTGAGGCCAGATTAGAATGGAAAAGACTAGCTTATATTTACGTATCTATAGATATAGATATATAAATATCACCCTACTAATATAATGTAAGCTAACCTTTCATACATAGGCACATACATACAGATATATATATATTTTCCCCCCTGTCATTGACTAAAAATTCCTTTCCCTGTGACATTATGTCAGGGACCTAAGTGACTGCCCTTTACCCTACAATGGGTAATGACATGAGCATCATTTATAAGGTATAGTCTTTGGAATAAGAAAAAAATTCTGTGTAAAACTAAAGATACTTTAATATAAATATTTTTTTAAAAAATCACACTGTGGAACCACTAAAGATAACCTTGCTGATAGCAGACAGCAGTTGACAAAAGCATGGTGGATTTTTAAAGCTTGAAAAAGAGCATCATCCTTACATTGCATACAAATTAGAAAGTAGATCCAGAGAGTTAATTTTTAAATGTTAACATGTTGTCTAATAAAATGTGCTTAGATAAGCTTTATTTATGAAACTTAAGTAGATTCACCCAGTTTATTGTTCACTGTATTTAAAATTTACTTTTCATATATGTGTCTTGGTGTTTTTATTTTAGTAAGATTGTATAGGCAGATAACATTCTATTTAAATAACTTAAGATATTCTGCAAATTCAGACCAAGTCTTGCCACAAACACAAAAGTAGAATTGCACTCAGAAGGAAATGGAAGTGAGGCCCACTTGAAAAAATAGAAAAATTCATTCCAGAGAGACTGAATCTTTCAGAACAAACACAGTCCCACTCTGTGATTGAAACTGCTAGTTAATACTTTATAGTGGTTATCAATTTCAGTGGCATTGGTAACAAAAAAAAGAAAAATGTCTGTTTTTAATTATTTATACACCCGTATAGAAAAAATATATATATATATGTATGTATACTCTTTTTAAAGAAAACAGAACTTGCATCTTGAAACTTAGAATTTGCAAGGAAGAATTTTTTAAGTGCATTGAAGTTTAACGTGTTCACCACTTAGGAATCCTTACCGCTTGTGAGGATTAAGTGAAATACATAGTACTGTTTATCAATGTGAATTATTTTAAACTAAAGAGAACTCAGTTCTTTACTTGCTCTATACCCAATCTCTAATCCTTAAATCAGGAAATTATTGGCAGTTTTTATTCTTCCTTTATTCCTGTCTTTTTCCTTCCTTCTTTTCTTCCTTCCTCCCTCCCTCCCTCCCTCCCTCCCTTCCTTCCTTCCTTCTTTCCTTCCTTCTTTCCTTCTTTTCTTCCTTCCTTCCTTCCTCCCTCCCTCCCTCCCTCCCTCCCTTCCTTCCTTCCTTCTTTCCTTCCTTCTTTCCTTCTTTTCTTCCTTCCTTCCTTCCTCCCTCCCTCCCTCCCTCCCTCCCTCCCTCCCTTCCTTCCTTCCTTCTTTCCTTCCTTTCTGTGTTCCTGACTTCTTTTTTTAAAAGTGGCACTAGCCTATTTCTATTGATTCTTTAGGAAGAGTATTTGTTTCCTGCAGATGAATTCTATCTTTTAAGAAAAGAGAAAACACTCTTGTTAATTGAGTAGACTAAGATACATCCATATTCCACATAATATCTTTTATATGAATGGACTTGCTTGTACAAAACTTAATCAAAATGGGATTATGTAAAGCTTAGTGTCACATAGGAAAAAGTTTATAGATATTCCTAGAGAATTCTATCATGAGCTATATGCCATAAAAGGTAAAATAAGACTAGAAACTTAGCAATAATAGCATGCCTTGAAATTTTCTTAGCCATTTGATGTATATGTGTATATCTACACATGATATTTCCATTTAGATCCAACTGTATTAGAAAATGATTTGGTTTTCTGTATTTGGCTATATTTTTATACTAAGTACATACGCCTCAGTTACATGAGTGACTTGATTTAAACCTAAAAATAAAATATCCAAAATATAATGTAAAATTTTGTATATATACTACTGCACATTAAAGTTGATATAGTCTAGTTATCAAGTTGAACTCTCATTATCCCTAAGCTTCTTTAAAACTAATCTTCATTCTAAAATAAAAGTTTGAAGCAAAGTTGTAGAAAGCAAAGCAATGTACAATCCCTCTTACAACAATATAATTCAAGGAAACTAAAAATTAAACATTAAAGCTATCATCTAATTAAATTCAAATAACACAAATACCTATAGATACATTTTTAAAAGCATCTATTTGCAAAGACAGTCACCAGTTGTGCTGCTGAATGTGTACAGAGAACAGTAACCAGAGAATTCTTTTTAAAAATATACACATATACAAAATTCAAGACGAAAACTAAAGAAAAATGTAAGCGGCCATTAAATAAATAGGAATACAAGCTATGCTCACATATTTATATCTATGTGTTCTAATATATAAGTTTATATCTTTATTCAAATATTATAAATATAATATATACATTTAAATTTAAAAACACATAAATCAGTATCCAAAGGCAAATGTATTTCATCTCTGACCTGCTTGACAAACATCTTTTTATAACATGTAAAAAAAAGTTATTGCATATCTGCTTTTAACCATGATGGAGTAACTGAAACCTTACCATACCCCTATAATTTTTTTTTTAAATAACAGAAAACTGAACAAAATATACAGGCATTTGGATTTCATCAAAATTAGTAACTTCAACTTTTCAAAGGACACTTTGAAAGGGAACAGGAAAATGATAGACTGGAAGAAAATATTCTCAATAGTTAGATCTAAAAAAGGACCTTTATTCAGCATATATCAAGAATTCTTACAACTCCGTAATAAGACAATTTAAAACTGAGCAAGATTTTAAACAGACATTTCACAAAACAAGATATATTAATGGCCAATAAATACATGAAAAGATGTTATTAGTCATCAGGGAAATGCAATTAAAACTCTGTGATGGTTAAAATAAGATAATACCAAATGTTGGAAAGGTTGAGGAACAACTGATATTCTCAAATATCGCTGGTGGGAATGTAAAATCACACCATCTTTGGGAAATAGTTTGGCAGTTCCTTATAAAGTTAAACATACCACACAGATCAGCAGTCCTATTCCTAGATGTTTCAAAGGGAAACGAAAATATATGCCCACACAAAGACTTGTACACAAATGTTCATAGCAGTTTTATTCATAATAGCCAAAAACTAGAAACAGTGAGATTTCCTCAACAGAAGAGATAAATGGACTGTGGTAGAGCCATGTGATGCAAATCTAGTCATCAATTAAAAAAAGAACAAACTACTGATACATACGAAACAATGAATTTCAAAAACAATATGCTGAGCAAAAAGAAGTCAGACACAAATGAATATGTACATTATGATTCTATTTACATGAAATTCTAAGAAATGCTAACTAATCTGTGATGACATAAAGGAGCTCAGTGGTTGTCTAGAGTCAACCTAGAAACCAGTGGGCAGACAGCCAAGGGACACAGAGGAATCTTTTGGGGATGTTGAAAATGTTCTATATCTTGATTGTGCTAACAGAGGTGTATACATTTGTCAACCAACTGAGCTATACATTTAAAACAGATTCATTTTGTTATATCTAAATTACTCATCACTAAAATTTATTTCTTTAAGTTAAAATTTTTTTAAGTTTGTGTACTAGGTAGAAAAGCAAGTGTACTTGTTCTATCAGCGTGTTTCAGCTATTACCCAGTGACCCTAAGTTCATTAGTTTGGTGAAGCATCTCAGATTTTGAGTGTGGTGCGCTGACGTTTTAAATTATACCTGTTTTATTTTTATAATACTGCAACGTAAAACAAACCATTCTGGTGAAGGAAGAATTTTCTATTAAGGAAAGCTAAACAAAATACTGAGTTGAAAGAAATGCCTATATAGTCTGCCAACTTGCTTTTGAGTCATATTTTATGCCGGTCGATGGGCATTAACTAATTAACGTATACAGAATATAATCATTTTGTGCTTCTCTCTGGCTTACAGACTTTAGCTCCGTTTGCTTCCTAAAAAATAGAAAAAAAAGTATGCCTTTATTATAATTTAAAAATCCATTAGCATAGAATTCCCTTAGAAAAATATACACTATTCATGTATTCAACTATGTACTTATAATCTAGATTTTTGCCATCCTGTCAATGAGTGGAAATACGTGTTTATGATCCAAACTAATGTTTGGTTCATTTTTATGGCAGTATGGAGTTAAAACCACAGTATTTATTAAAAACAAAATAAGAATGTTTTCCCTGACTCTTCTTTGCATAATTATGTGGTTTAAGTAAGATAACTAGCACTGATTATGTGCCTTCTAATTAAATCAAGTGAAAATCTGTACTAGCTAAACTATTTCCTGAGAACATGGTAGGTACTTTGGACACCTAACAACAGGCATAAATATTTCCAACACTAAAATTAGGCAGAGTAGGACATATTTCTCACATGAATCTCCTTGAATCACAGAAATCCATTTCAGACAAGTATTGCTAACTCCCTTCTTAATCAGCTATGCATTTATTCAAATTAGGCCCAGGTTTTGTTTTTCCGCCCCCCCTGTGGAAGATGCTACCTAAACAGCTTTTCTACCTTAATGAGAATTACTGTCTTTCACAAATCCCAGTTCAGCCTCCCTATAGATCTCCCCAATTTTTATCCCTTTAAATAGATTAAAAATAAAGGGATGCCTCTTTGTCTGGGACATTCTCTTACCTGGGACTTCTATGGTAAACAAGGACCATGCTAACCAAGAGACAAAAATAAGATGGAAAAAAAAACAAATGACCAAGAAGATAAGTCATTTTAAAACACAGACTGAATCTGGCCAACATCTACTTTAAAAATGATGAAGTGTTTTATATAGGTAGTGATTTGTAAGACGTGTTGGGGAAAAAAAATATGTTGGTTGGATATTGTTGAAATAAACACTTCAAGGAGTTGTTGGGTTTTTTTCCCCACCTACTTGGTACCTTGCAGTTCCAGTGCCTTAAATGTGTGTTACCTCCTCTCTAAGTGTCTGACACATGTCCAAAGGTCAAGACATAGGGCTTGTATCATCATGTGGCTTTCTGTACAGTATATAGTATTTTTCTTACGATTATTAGAAACTAAATACAAATTTAAAAAGAAAGACAAGATGCTTAAAAAGCTTATGTTAAATCATAAATATTTAGCCCTGGAAGCTTTAAAAAGGGCATTCTAAGTATTGAATGTTAGTTTTTTTCTTCCCATAGATGAAAGAACAAAGAGGTATTCTATTTTTCTCTAAAAAAAAAAACTATATTCTCACAGTCTAAGCCAAAGATATCTGTTTCTCATATAGAAATACTGGAAAAATGAATTTTAATAGATTAAAAATTACATATAAATAAACATTCTAAGGAAACTGAGTTCCTTAAAACAATTTATTATTCCTTAGGAAATCCAAAATCTTCTGAATAATCTTAAAATTTATAGTAGGTTTATAATATTGCAAGGTTAGCTTTGAGGCTAAGGTAGAGTTGTCACAATTTAAAAATTAACATTTTTACTCCACTTCCAGAAAACAGATCTGTGTGGTAACCCCATGACATACCTTCTTATTACATTACAAATGAAATGTTTATTTTAAACACATTTTATCTCTAGTCAACAGTCTAGGTTGGTTACAGGTTGATATTGTAAGCAGTCTGAGTTTCTACTTGAATATATAGAGAATCCATGGGGAATTTGTATATTTTTCCTCTCCAAATTTACCATCAAAATTATAAATTTTACAATAGTTTTGACTTGACTTCTTTGTTCCCCTAGGGCCAGTGGTAAACCCTCACAAACGGATTGAGATAATAAAAATCTACATATTTGAGATTCTGACAAGATATAATATCCCCAAGTGCAGTCGTTCCCCCATAACTTTGTTTTTTATCCAATCCAGCACTAATGTATGCAAGCATTTTTGGGAACGTATCAGCAATTATCCAAAGACTATACTCCGGAACTGCCAGGTACCACATGCAGATGCTGCGAGTAAAAGAGTTCATTCGCTTTCACCAAATCCCCAACCCTCTGAGGCAACGGCTTGAAGAATATTTCCAGCATGCATGGACTTACACCAATGGCATTGACATGAACATGGTACGTATTTCTGTTTTCCAAAACTGGAGCCCCTCAGGCGTTATAGCTACAGCCAAAATGGATAAGCCAGTCTCACCAGCTTTGAACCCCTTGCTTTTGTTTCCCTCTCTCGGATGTTTATTTTCTCCCCTGGAGATAGTCTTTCATTCTCAATTCATGGCATTGCATGGTGCTATATCTAGTTACACTGTGTGGCAAAGGCATTATAACATGATGCAAACTGATATAACTGTGCGTATTAGAGCTCCCACTTCTGGTTAGGGAGAGCATTGCTAAGTTGGGACTTGGGCTTTCACCACTTGGCTTAGCTGCCAAGCACCCCAAAAAATAGGTGGACCCATGTGCATTAAGACATTACAAGTAAACAATAATAACTATAATGCCCCCAAACAGAAATATTTTTTAAAAATAGGACATTTTGAGGATTTGTGGGAGAGGTTAAGGAGCTTAAGTATACCATAAACATTTTATAATAGGAAGTTTCATGTTTCTGTTAAGGACAATTTTTCTATATTTTAATCAATTAACTATGTGCCCTTTTACTGTACCTGGTTTAATGCATCTTTCCTTTCAAGGGGGAAATATGGATTCCTTCATAACTCAAGCAAATTCAACATCAACAATCACTTTTCATAACCCTTCCCTCCTTTATCAGTGCTCAAAAATCAATACAACTAATAAGATTAACTGATCCAAAGAGCTTCTTTTATTATTAGGAGAATTGCATACATCTTTTTGACCTAGCTATTTGGCTATAGAGATTGACTACTAAAGATAAATTATATGATAAATACAAGCTATATAGCATATCATAGACCTATTTAAAAAAAATTAGAATTATAGTACCTTCCCATCTAGCTACTTCTCCGTTGGGCAAGGATCCTGTTTCTAAAACTTCTTCGGAAAATGGAATCTTTAAAATTTAACGACATCAACAGCATGATACAATTTTTGCATAAGTGAGCCTATGCGATATTTAGATTGACTTTTTAAAATTTGATCGGCAATATCCTAACAAAAAAAGAAAAGGTTCAAAATTAGCAGTTAAGGTACAGAAAGCATTACAAATATTGCCCAGTTTGAAAGATATATTTTTATATGATGTTTATCATAGCTGTGCATGATTTATTTGATGGAGAAGTAAGGGCACACCATCATAAAATTTTTAATTTGAAGAGCTAATCAATCAGCACATTTCATACAAAGCCATAGCTGAATCCCATGAGTTATTTCTGATTATCCCAAAGTTACTTGTGAAAATTCATTTGATAAATTGATCTCACCAAGGTAACAGTTTAATCTCATAAGAAATTACCTACAAATTGGTCACTTTTATGTACTTCCATCCATATTATTGTTTAATGAAGATATCAGCATTCAGAAACTATTGGGGATTCTCTAATGCTGGGTTGGCTGAAGCAGTGTCAAGAATTTTTAATCAAAACACATGTCGCTCAATTTTGTTGTTCCATACTGCCAGATTATTTCAATAACCGTAGTAAAACACTTATTTATTTTACTTCCCCTCTCCATATAACTCTAGTTTTGTGGCCATTTTTTTGTGTGATAAAGTCTATTTTGTGAAAACTATTTACCTTTCATTGTTTGACTCTATTACCTATGAATATGGTTTATATACCACTTGCCTATTTACAATGTACTTATGAAAGATTTATCTCTTTCCTGTCTGCTTCACACCTTAATACATGGAATCACAACACCCACCGGTAAGAACAGGAGGTATTTATATCCAATTTAATTCTCGTGTAAATTGTGGAGATCACCCTTGTTATCTGTCAGGTTTAGAGCTTGTTAAATGATTTCCAATGTTAGTTCTGATTTTTTTTGCATGATGTAGCAGAGGAAATACAAGGCAAGAAACTGCGAAAGATAACTTGGAAGAGGCCAAGTACAGAATAGAAATCCTTAACTTTAACAACGACTTGACCTCTAATAACGTTTATATAAAGTTTCCCCCTCCCCACAAAAAGTCACTTATCTGCCCCTTCCTTCACTCTGGTAAAGGTTATGGGTATACGGTTTGCATTAGATAACTGTCATAAAGAAAATGTCATTCTCTTTCATCATCCTCTATTTTCATGATGTAGGTGCTTTTCTTTCCTCTCATCTGCATGCCTGTCTCACATGATCCTGGAGTGTGTGAGCTCTAAACCATGTGCCACTAAGTCTTGCATGTGGTTTTGAGAGCTTGACTTTGCACGAACTTCTTGTTTGTACACAGTGTCTACTTTTCTCATCTTGTGACTGCAATGTGAGTAAAAAATCAAAGTGCAACATAACTCTGAAAACTCAGCAAATGGAAGATGCTTGCTAATTAAGAACAATGTGCAAAAGAAAGTTGATTAGAATAAAGCAACTGTACTCTTAGACTATTGAGAGGTTAAAAAAAAATCTAAGTGGATTTTTTACCTCTAACAGCACATCGTTAAATCCCTGTCTTGTTAGTTTATTGTCAACTAAATTGTAATTTAATAACAATTTAAAGTGATTTAACTTTATGTATTGTGATACATAAAAGTACATCAAACTGTTGTATTTTACATCAGCATTCCATGTTTTATCATTTAAGTATAACCTTAAACATAATTTCTCATGAAACATTTCAGGTCATTTTTGCTGTTTAACCATGTCCAAATGAAGTATAAGATGTTCAGTCACACTCTATTAATTGACCTAAAATTATTTTTCATAACCCAAAATATTTGATTCCTTGATAGATCACAAAACATAAGAAAGAATTGTAGCCGTATTCCTTACTCCATAAGAAATAATATGTAGCCATATTTCTTATTCCCTGCATCTTTTGCTTTTTGTGAAACAGCTATTACCAGAATGTTCCAGAACCAAAAGCATTCTGGGAACACTTATGGGCTTCCTTTCAGTTGAACCAAATGGTTCAGGTTGCAAAAGGAAAGTGGTCAGGATAATGAAGCTAGTGAAAGGAAGGTGTTCTTTTGCATATTATGTCAGGCTTAGGAGTAGTAAAAATTAGCTCAAAAATGTCCCTAGGTCAAGTCCGGAAAATCCTTTCCCTTCTGCAATACTTTCTCAGCTTAGGACTGAAAGCATCTCAACGAATTTCCCCAAGTTAAAGCTTTCTTATAACCCAAGCTGAAACTTTCAGACATTATCCAACAGTGATTTTAGTTACAACATTGCCAAACACAGAAAATCACCTTCCATGTCATTGTAGAATTGAGCCATGCACACAGAGGAGCATGGCTTGAATGAATAAAGGCACCAATAACCATGGTCTATCCATCATTCTGGATGGAGAGAAATAAATCACTTATGACAGAAACCACTCCATAATTTTAAGTTATATTTGCATGGAAGAAAAGCCTTTATGAACATTCAATAAAAAATGTTATTCCTTACCTAAAAATGCCCCCCTAGTAATGCCTGAATAATAGAAAAAAATACAGAATAAAAATTCAGAAGACCCAAGTACCAGTTCTCAATACGCCACTTTTCTTGGACAAGTCACTTAACCTCTCAGCAATTTCATTCAACATGTCATTTTCAAATAGTTTTAAAGTGCCAAAACTGCATTTGCTAAATGTGTAAAACAATTATCATGGGAGTTTTTCTGCTTGAGGATGTAGAGTCTAATCTGCCTGCTGCCTACTCTCTTGTTCCCTCTGAGTCTCCTTCATGGAACATTTTATTCTGCTTCGAATATTATTCAAAAACCACAGAACTAAGTGAGTGATAGAACTGTGGAAGGCAGAGAACCCAAGGGGATCATTTCAGGTAAAGACAAGGACAGGAATAGAGGCACATATTTGTGACATCCAGGGCAGAATTAAGGCAGGTAATCCAGAAACAATTTTGTTTCATTTATTTTAGGAAGAAAGGGGGACAATTGAGTATTTTTTTAGTCTGGGACATTAATGGAGAAGAATTTGGGAAACAGTTGTAGAAAGGAGTTGGAATAAGAACCTAGGAAGAGAAATAAATTCTTCAGCAAGGCAGATTGGTGAGGTTTCCTTAAAGATAAGCAGGGGAGAAAAGAAAAATGGTGACGGCATTGGTTTTGAGGAATAAAGGGGAAGACCCAATGGTACTTGTACTACATGGTCCAGTCTCCATGATCAAGCAGAGACTAAATGAATTCCTCAGAAAGGAGAAGGTGTAGGATAGGAGAAGAGTTGAACAAGGGAGAATTTTTAGAGATTTCAATCAAGAGTCAACCTAGTCGGCTAAAATTGCTTAGAATCCCAGTAGGACTCTGAGTGACAAAACATACCCTTATCATGGACCCAACCAGCAAAGCCAATCAAAACGGAAAGGAAAGTAATGAAGAATGACATATTGTTTAATAGAAATTCCTACTTCATGAGGCTGATGTTATTTCTAAGGAGCATTTTAATAAAAATCTGATTTCATTTCCTTCCATGACTCTTTTCCTGCTCCTCTGTTATCTGCTAACTCTGACTACTGACCATAACTACTACTACTAACTGCTTACTACTACTACTACTAACTACTATCTATTTAACTAGTAACTACTAATATTAACCTGCATCTACAATCTAACTCTACTCCATCAAAAATTTTGTTGCATCCATTCTCTATACTGATTTAAATAACTTCATCTGTGCCAGACCTTCACATTCAAATACACTCCACTCATGTCCTGTTTTGATACACCATAGTGAAATGTAATTTCAAGCTCTTTCAGTATGTCCAATTAAGCAACTCAGATAAAATAATCCTTGTGACATTAAACCCCATAGGAAAGCAAAATTTATAAAATAGCATGGCTTGTCTCTACCATAATATTTTTATCCCCCTTTACCTTTTTCTAATGACCCTTATATACTGAAGTTGATAAATACAATGAAAAACCTTTGACTAGTTCATCATAGAGCTAAAATAAAATGACTACAAATATGATGCCCTTCATGTCTGACCACCCCTCCAATGGGGACCCTGTTTTCAAGAAGTCTTCAGAAAATAAAATCACTCGTGTTTAAAGATATAAACAGCATAATACAATTTTTGCATAGGTGAGCCTACAATTTAGATTGATATTTTTTATTTGACCAGTAATAGTTTAACAAAAAAGCATCGGTTCAAAATTAGCAGTCAAGGTACAGAAAGCTTTACAAATATTGCCTAATTTGAAAGACATACGCTTCTTCTCTACACCTAGGTCCAAATGGCCTAACAAGTAAATCCACCCATTTAAAAAGGGAGCATGGAGATTGGCAAAAACCTGCATTTAAAAGATAATGACCCCGAGGACTGGTGACATCTTTTAGTTTTCTGTAACGAAATACTTAGTTACTACTTAGGAGTGGCATTAAAGTAATGCTGTTTACAATGCACCTTAAAAGATGTTTTCATCTCCATGCTGATTAGTTGATAGGAATTGCCTGGCTCTGCAAAAACAGGATAGGTAGTAAAATTTTGCACTCACAAGAAATCTACTATTAACACACATACTTACCAACTGTAGCCAGTACCTGAACCACAGGTGCTTAAGAAAGGGCAAGTCACGTGTCCTTCCTATTTTTCCCCAAGGCTATTTATCCTAAAGTCTCAAAAATGCCACAGAACACAGCAAATACCATCTGGAGCCCCCTGACATGAACAATATCAAGCTTAAGACAAGCATCTGGTATTTTCAGGTTACATATTGTATATGCTCAATCATGTTTCACAAATGATGATGGTCACTTCAGCCTGGTCTCCAACCATCAACAAGAAAGACTTATTTACATCTGACACCGTGCTGTTTTAATGCAAAGCAAGTTCATCAACAGTGGGATCTGATCTTTAGCCATTCCTGAGTCAAGAAAAATAATGACAGCATGGTCTGGGGCTTTACACATGAAAAAGAGTCATTGCAGAGATACCATGCTGAGGCGATGAACACACTTCTATGCTTCAGCGTCTCCATTTGTTAATAATGTTCCTCTCACAGTAGTAGGATGGTGGAAATGATATCTCAAGTTGTTTATCAACTTTTTAAAGTTTATGGTACTATTCAAACAGGACTCGAGTGCAATTTCTTATGCTCAAGGGTGTGATGTGTTACCAAATACTTTCTTTGGAGTAGTAGAAGCACAGGAGTAATTCAAGCTCAATTCAGTTTAGGATCAATTAATACTCAACACAGGTTTAGCCAATAATAAAAACTAGAGACGTCAAAGTTCACTTTAAAAATATTCTTTGGAAATATGAATTTAGGTCCATTAAATTAAAATATTAGAGGAACTCAGCACTTATCAAACCTAATAAAATCAAACCATTCACAATTTCTCCCAAAATAAAAGTCCAATATTTACTTTAGTTAAAGAATTTTCTGAGACATTACCAATAGCCTGAGGATTTATATTGAAAATGGATATGTAAAGTTCCACCCAATATACCAGATATTCTAAATCATTTTTTAAAGGTGAAAATAAGCACAAGTAGTTCATCTAATCCAATTGATTATATAGCCTTAAGGCATCAGACTCAGGAAAAGTACATATATTTTTAGTGTTTTTCTTGGTTTAGACATATTGCTATCCATGGAGTTTAATGTGGATGGAAAAAAATAAATAATCATTCCTCTTCCGTGCCAGATATTCCTAAAGAACCTATTTTAGTTTGCATCTTGGGCTCCTATTAGTCAAGTGGGCTACCCCCAGCAGAACTCTACACTCATCTTAGGGACCATCTGATAAGAATCTTCCTCACTTGGGGTCCAGCACCTCATATAGTGCATTTTAATGCTCTGGAGCCATGCTAAATCATTTACATATGTGCTGTAGCTAATTTTTCCCACTCTACTGATCATCTCCTTAGATCAGAGTGCTCTACAATACACACGAAACTGAAACAAGTCAGTAGTTAGAAACACCTACCATAGTGGGAGGGAAAACCAAAGACTCAGTCCACACAGGTGTAATTATTGTACTTGAATCATAGAGGTCCATGTCCAGCCATTATCTAGTTTTGACTGTGAGTCACAATATGTGGACGCTGGGAAAATCGGGCCTTAGTAGTGTTTTCTAAGATGGGTGCTTTGGCCCAGATTCTAACTCTGATTTTACCTGTGTTATCTATGAGCTGTGCTTAATATTTAACAGTAAGTAACACCAGCAATGAGGTCAGAGCATTATAATAAAGAATAGTTAATCAAGATTTTTTTTCTATGAATTACTTATTCATAACATGTTTGCATAGTTTTTGGTTACTTTTTTCTTCTCATTTTTTAAAAAAAATTAATTAATTTACTTGTTTATTTTTGGCTGCATTGGGTCTTCGTTGCTGCGCGCGGGCTTTCTCTAGTTGTGGCGAGCACGGGCTTCTCATTGTGGAGGCTTCTCTTGTTGCGGAGCACAGGCTCTAGGCGCACGGGCTTCAGTAGTTGTGGCACGCAGGCTCAGTAGTTGTGGCTTGCGGGCTCTAGAGCGCAAGCTCAGTAGTTGTGGCGCACGGGCTTAGTTGCTCCTCGGCATGTGGGATCTTCCCGGACCAGAAATCGAACCCGTGTCCCCCAGGTTCTCAACCACTGAGCCACCAGGGAAGCCCTTCTTCTCATTTTTTAAGAACTCTTTATAATTTATAGACAAAGAGTTCATTGACACTTTATCTGTCATCTATATTGCAATTTGTTCCTAATCTCTTTTCAATATGCTGGTTTTGTTTAGGGTATCTTTTTTTTTTTTTATATAAAATTTTATTTATTTATTTATTTTTGGCTGTGTTGGGTCTTCGTTTCTATGCGAGGGCTTTCGCTAGTTGCGGCGAGCAGGGCCCACTCTTCATCGCGGTGTGTGGGCCTCTCACTGTCGCGGCCTCTCGTTGTGGAGCACAGGCTCCAGACGCGCAGGCTCAGTAGTTGTGGCTCACGGGCCCAGTTGCCCCGCGGCATGTGGGATCTTCCCGGACCAGGGCTCGAACCCGTGTCCCCTGCATTGGCAGGCGGATTCTTAACCACTGCGCCACCAGGGAAGCCTAGGGTATCTTTTGAATTGTAAAGTTTTTTTTTGTTTTTTTAATATCATCCAATTAGTCAACTTTTCTTGTACAGTTCAGAGATCCTGTCCTGTTTTACAAAGGTCTCACTAAACCTATGGATTGTACAAGTAGTTTCCTAGGTTTTAAGTTTTGTTATATGATTTGGAAGAAAACTCTGAATCTGCTTGAAATGTAGTTCTGTAAATTTTCTTCACATGGATAGAAGATAGTACTTTTTCTGTTGATTTTAAATACCACCTGATTTACACATTAAATTATTAGGTATAATTGGAATACATATCTTTACTCCCAAATTGGCTTTATTTGTCCATTCCTATGGCAATATAATAAAGATTTATACTTAGTGACTTTATACCATACTTCAATTTCTGACAAGATAGGTCAACTCTTACTAATCTTGTTTTTCTTATTTTGGGGGGCATTTGAGAGTATTTATTCTTCCATATAAAATATATGACTATTTTAACTCATTTACAACAAACTCCATTTTGGGATTTTGAGACAACCCAAAGATCAGGTTGTCAAATCTGGCACACAAAAATCAGAACTTGTAACCAATATTGAAGTTTACTAATAATTTCAAGAATATATGTAATCAAAGGGCATAAGCAAAGCATAGAGATCCTTCTTTGCATATTAGTATGTGTTCTGTCTCAGATTTAACATGGCAGGTCCCTAAACTGTGTATGCAATGACATGACACTTAAGCAGAGTGAAACATTTTTGGTCATTAAACATTCACATTTTATAGTCTGGAAGTTACATAGCTTACATGACATTTTCCAGAAAGTCATGTCCTATAGGTCTATTGATGACATTAAAACAAATCTGCTTTTGAAAGAACATTAGCCTAACAGTTATTAACAAAGTAAAATAACAATAATAGTAAAATTAATATGAGCTATAATTTAAAGACTCCAAGATCTTAAGAAGAAGATACCAAGTGCTTTGCAAGCCTTCAGATCAGTTTATTCCAGTACAAGCTGCCTTTGAAATTTATTTCTTATGAGTGAGGAATGAACACAGGGATTCACTTTAATGGGAAATTGTTGGTGGGTGAGTGGATGGATGTGACTGAATACTTCCCAACTTCTGTATCATCTGTGAAGAAACAGTAGAGAAAAGTCTAGTTCTGAGTAGAAGATAGATAAAAGGCAGCTCATTCTTTAAAGTTGGGCAGCAGGATCTTTATCACACCTACTTCTACCTGAACAGGTTATTTTTTTTTTTTTTTTTTTTTTTTTTTTTTGTGGTATGCGGGCTTCTCACTGTTGTGGCCTCTCCCGCTGTGGAGCACAGGCTCCGGACGCACAGACTCAGTGGCCATGGCTCACGGGCCCGGCCGCTCCGCGGCATGTGGGATCTTCCCGGACCGGGGCATGAACCCGCGTCCCCTGCATCGGCAGGCGGACTCTCAACCACTGCGCCACCAGGGAAGCCCTGAACAGGTTATTAACACCATTCACAGCCAGGTCATGCTGCATCTCCCTGTCGATAGTATATGTTAAAACCAGACATTTCTTTTGCAAAACTTCTATGCAACATTACTTTTAGTTAATCTAACATGCACTGACTTTTGTCACAGCTTGTTCACTATCCTAATCAAACACAAGATTTAAATAATGTAAAATAAAATGATCTAAGATGAAGGTAAAAAAAACACCAAAATCTGATGAAAGTTTTGTTTATCATAAGCAATTTAAACTAGACACATCCTGCCCAAAACACTCCATAGATAGGAGCTGCCCCACACCCTTAGTGTGCTTGCCAGGAGCAGGTCACTAATCTTTGTCATTAGCTGGTCACTTTTCTTTCCCGGTATTCCTCAGCAAGGATAGAGAATGAACTGTATTCCTGTTGCTAACTCTTTCCTTTCTATGAATTTTATATTAATTTTTACATAATTTTGAGATTTCAATATTAAATTCTCATCTTTGCCCCATGTTAAAATCATCTGAAATATGTTAAACAAATTTTAGTGCTTCAGACCCTCCCTACAACAATTAAACCAGAATTGCTTATAGCTAAGGCAGAGCAGCAGTATTTTTATATGTCTATTCTAACATGTAGCCAGGATTGAGAGCCACTGATTTAGATCCTAAAAAATTACATCTTCTTCAACAAGATTTTATAATGTTCTTAGAAATTCTTACCTTTGTTATTAAATTTATTCTTAAATTTATATAGCTTAGTCAAACAAATGAAATATATTACACATTTCCATTTTTACCTGCTTATAAATAATATATAAACTATTTATCTTCCTTACAGCCACCTTAACAAATTATTTGCCTCATTCTTTTTTTGTTTGTTCGATTAACTCTTGGATGTTCTAGGTATGCAATTATATCAGCAACAAAAAGAGATAAATTCATTCTCTTTTTTTAAAAATCCTATTTATTTTCCTTATTAGTTCATTAGATTCTCCAAAATAATTTCGAATAGTAATAGCTTACTTTATGAAAATAACTTCACCATTAACGCTAATACTTTAAAAATCTCCTTGCATTCCTCAAATAAATCCTACTTGGTAATAGATTTTTTTGATACTTTGTTGAGTTTATTAGCTAGTAAATTATTTAGAATTTTGCAGCTATTTTATAGTGATATTGATCTATAGTTGTAAGCTCTTTTTTATTATTTAAATCCACTTTATTGTTATTTACTTTTCCCTTTTTTTTAACATCTTTATTGGAGTATAATTTCTTTACAATGGTGTGTTAGTTTCTGCTTTATAACAAAGTGAATCAGCTATACGTATACATATATCCCCATATCACCTCCTTCTTGTGTCTGCCTCCCACACTCCCTATCCGACCCCTCTAGGTGGTCACAAAGCACCGAGCTGATCACCCTGTGCTATGCGGCTGCTTCCCATTAGCTATCTATTTTACATTTGGTAGCGTGTATATGTCCATGCCACTCTCTCACTTCGTCCGAGCCTACCCTTCCCCATCCTTGTGTCCTCAAGTCCATTCTCTACATCTGTGTCCTTATTCCTGGCCTGCCCCTAGGTTCTTCAGAACCTTTTTCTTTTTTTAATTCCATATATATGTGTTAGCATACGGTATTTGTTTTTCTCTTTCTGACTTACTTCACTCTGTATGACAGACTTTAAGTCCATCCACCTCACTCCAAATAACTCAATTTTGTTTCTTTTTATGGCTGAGTAATATTCCATTGTATATATGTGCCACATCTTCTTTATCCATTCATCTGTCGATGGACACTTAGGTTGCTTCCATGTTCCGGCTATTGTAAATAGAGCTGCAATGAACATTGTGGTACTTGACTCTTTTTGAATTATGGTTTTCTCAGGGTATATGCCCAGTAGTAGGATTGCTGGGTCGTATTAGATGTACTTCTGATGTATTTGTGGGGAGGAAGGTGATCTCCACGTCTTACTCTTCTGCCATCTTGAAGGTCTCCCTATACGCTCTTTAAATGTTAGAAAGAAATCATCTGTTAAGCCATGTGGTCCTGGTGGTTTTAATGGTAGTTCTCTAATCACTAACTCTACTACAGTAATTATTTATTACATTTCTTTCTTAGTCAATATTGGTGATTCATATTTTGGGAAAAATTCATCCATTTCATCTAGGCTTTCAAAGTTGTTACAATATTGCTTGTAGGATTCTCTTTTAATTCATTTATTCAGTCTTTTCTGTATAAGTAGGTACATCTGCCTTATCATTGCTAAATTTGTATATTTTTGTTCTTTCCTGTAGCAGGCCTTTGAAAGATTCATTTATTTCACTGGATCTTTTTCAAGGAATTAGCCTTCGGATTAATTTATTCTTGCTACTATTCTTTTCATTTTCAGAATTTGCCTTCATTACCCTCTTTTTTATTCCTTTGTATTGTCCTATTATTCTTAACAGTTGTTTTAAGGTTTTTTATTGTTTGAGTCTTTCCTTCTATAATATCTAAGACATTAAGGCTATATATTTTCCTTTCAATGCAAGTTTTTCTGTGGTTCAATGGGTTTTGACATGAAATGTTCTCCTTCTGTTGCTTTGTAAATTATTTCTTTTTGGATCCAAAGGTTATCATAGAGTGTAGTTCTTAATTTTCACGTACTTCTGGTTTTTTTAGTCACATTTTAATATTTTTTTTTCTTGTTTTTTGGATTACAGTCAGAGTTAAGGGACTATATAAACTTTTCTACTATTATAAATATTTAAGCACTCACATGTAGTGCAAAAATTATCTATGGTTGCATTTGTTTAAAATGACTCACCTTTATAAAGGTTTTCCAAAACATTTAGCTTTATTTTCATGGGGATGGGGCAACCCTGCTCTCTTTCTTTACACGTACTTATTTCATTCTTTTATGTGTAGTACGATTGAATTACATAATTTCATGAACAAGTACAGCTGACATAAATAGGTTTCAGAACATACACTGCTGGTTTGTAACTCAACTGGTAGAAGTAGAAATGTGTAGGGACACAACAATATGTAACATTCAGAGCGTTGGGTAACGAGAATCAACATAGTTTACAGAAGCAGAATCTAATAGGTGGAGGAAGAGAACTTCTACTATTTTGAGAGCTTCTGCTATTTTGCAAAAGTTATATAATTGCTGATACAACCATCAGTTTCCTTAGAAAGCAATTGAACTGCTGTCTAGCCTTAATCTTTCTGAGGAGCAAATTCCCTAACTGGTACAAAAAGAAAATGACATTTATGCTACATTTTTATTCTTTCTTACTTACTGATAAACCAATAAATAAAATGAGTGGGAAACATTTTGTATTTCACCATACTAGTAGCAACTTTTGAAATCCAATCTGATGAACAGCTATGGCAAGTCACAATAGTTGAAAGAATCCTGGAGTAAGTTTGGAGTCTTAATTCTTCCACAAATAAAATCCCTTAATGCACTTATACTTCAGCTTTCACATGAAAAATGGGGAAATCACCATTCTATATTCCTTATATAAAGTTGATAAATCAAAAGAAAATTTGATTTTAAAATATTATACATGAGAAATTTTTCTGAAATATAAAACTAGATCCAAGTTCAAAATGGTATATCAAGTGTGAAGTGGTACTTAAATCACTCTTTTCATCACCTGGCAGATTGCACCTCCCTTTTCCTTACTTTGTAAGCAAGCTCAGATCATCTACAATCAATGCACTTGTAAAAAAGTATTTGCAATAAAAGTCCATTCATCCACTGTGGTTAAATTCTGTCCATCCCCTCCTTCATTCCCTCTCTCAAATAATTGGACAGTTGAAGGGAAGGTCCTGAAATTGCTTCTCAGGTTGCTGATCCCTCCTGTTACCTTTAGAAACCCTAGTGAGTTCCAAGGTTTTCCCCTGAGGCCGTATTTCAGAAATCCTAATGCGTCCTTTTAAGTCAGGTTTTTGCTGATTTAGCAGAAGGACTCCAGAGTTGGAGTAGCAAGAATATGTATGCAAAAGTAATAAATCCCCTCTGCCTACACATCATCACCCACACTCCATCTCATCCTAGACCCCGACTGTGTCCTTCTGAAAGCAAAGGAACATCTCATAGTTATGCTGTTAACTGGGGATGGGAACTGCAGGAGAGGGGAGGGGAAGATGCAGGAGGGAGGACTCTGTTTCATTTTTCAAGGAACCTTTACTTGCACCAGAACTTGTTCAGGATTTATGACATTGTTTTCCGTGTCTATGTGCAGTAAGATTTTGTTCTGCTCATATGTTTTTTTCCTAAATGATGTAACCATATGATATATGTTGAAAAGTTGCATGTAGAAAATTAGTTAATTTTCCCAAGGCTTATAAAATCCCTTAGTCATGGATTCTACAATACCCTGCTTTGCCAGCAATCTGGCCAGGTACGATGGCCCTATGCAATAAAATAATAAGCCGCATGAAAGTAAAATAAGAAAGTAGATGAAAAAGCAATTTGAGCTTCAGACTAGGGCTATATATGTTTATATGTTTAAAACTACTAAAAGAATCTACCTACCTTGATTAGTGGTTAAATGTGTAATTGCCGAGGAAATATGAAAAATATCTGCTTCTTATCACTTAATGATAAACCATAATCATAGCAATAATATAATCTGGGATGACCTCAAAATTATGGAATCCATTAAAGAAGAATATTAACTTCTAGAAACAACAAAAAGCAAGGTTCAGTGTATTTTAAGTGCTAAAGATTTATCAAGCCTAGAGTGCTCACATAGCAAGCAATAATTCTATTAGAATCCAAAAATGCTCTAAAATATTAAGGTTGTACTCTAGGGCAGAAATTTAAGATTTGATATATTTCTTGCATAATCTACTTAATAATCATGCTTGAGGTTTAGTGTTTCATAAGGAACATTAATTTGTGTTTTGATTAATCTTAATTTGTCAAGATTTACATGTATTTAATGACCCAATGAATTTCCCCAGAAAATTTCCTAGTGTCAGTTATCACAGTTACCAAAGTTGTTTCCATGATTAATTTGCTATTTAGGGGAACCATTTGCCACACTCAGATTGTCTTTCTTAATGTGCCCTTTTTAGCGTCTCTTTAAGAATGTCCTTCTCCGCAGCTGTGCTAAGTGAAACAAACCAGAAACCATTCATTACACCATGGTCAACTTTCCAATACTATCTAGATAAGGGGCATCTATTAGAGAATATATTTTGATTTTTTTCAAAAGCAAATACAAAACTTCAAAACACTATGGAAGGGGGTGTTTTTTTGTAAAATCTCAATTGTTGATGCTCTTCCAACATAACCTAGAAAGTGTACATACCACCAAAAGAGAGTGTTTTGCGATCCAGGCTAAGAAACAGCAAACACTGAATCTGGTATCTTAAATTTGAGGAAGGTATAATAGGGTTTGATAGATGTTTTCTATGGCATAGTTATTTCCATCTTTGCTCTCTCTTTGTATAATTTCTTCAGTTTTACTTTGATTTAATACTTCTGTCTTGTTTTGTGGTTGTTGGGTGGTTCTTGTTTGAATGTCCCTAAACTTTGGGCTCTCTAATGCTAAGTTATGGGATTGATTTCTTTTAATAATCACAGAAAGCACTTCATACTCAAAAGAACAAATGTCTCATTTGTCTTACATAATTTGAGAGTTCCACAGAGTTTTGTCTACCTAAATTCAAGTAAAGAGAAGTTAATCTTACATTTATAAAATATTCAAGTGACTTTATATCATAATTAAGATATGGAATTTTTATCAGCCTTGAAAAAAATGTTCTGGAACTTTCAGGAACTTTAGAAAAGTGAAATTACAGCTTTTTACTCACCTTAAATTAACTGTTCCCTTGAGGGTTCCTTTGAACAACAATTAGTATTGTAAATGTGCATTATAGATGTCCAAATTTGGCCTGAAAATGTGGGAAATTCTGATTAACCCTGTAATTTTTTTTAATCTGAGCATTTAGAGGCTTGAGGACCAGGGATATTTTCAGAACATGTTTTATTCATTTTTATGCTCTCATGCCTAGCATACTGCTCGGTATATAGTAGATACTTAATAAATATTTGCTAAAAGAGTGAGGACTGCTTTTCCAAGGTGCAGGCCATGAAACTGATTCTGGGTGATGCTCCTTAGTCTTTGAAAACAGGCTAACTCCATAAAACAATGGCTCCAGGTGCACAGTGAAAGGTGCTAAGTACCCTCACAGAAGCTACAGAGCTTGACAAACAAGAAGGTTGTATAGAGCGTAGCAACATGACTATAATAATCGTTAAACCAGCTTGTGTCCTGGTTTGTACTTGGCATAGATAGTCTTTTAGCCAGATCTGCTAGGCCTGGTAAAATGCCACTATCTGAGTGCTGAACGAGGAAGTTCCAGGTTAGGTAATTTAGCAAAGGAACCAAACCTGACAATAAAAGGATTATCCATTGGAAGCAAGAAAGGCAAAATGGCTGGGCCCGATGGAAAGGGGTGCCTTGGATAAATATCCACAAACTTACCCTTTCTTCCCACTCTTTTCAATCTTCTTCTACCTCTGTTCCAATACAGCTCCCTCTCTTATAACTTCCACTTTAAAATCCCTTTAAAATCTGGCATAAGCCAGATTCCGATGCTGCTAACTTATTTTAGACATCCAAACCTCTGGGCTAGGAAGAGATTCAATTATTAAATCTTAACTTCTATTGAGTTTTACCTGAATGATCTATGTAACTGACTTAAGAAAATTAAGAAAGTCAGTTAAGGGCTAACACAGGAGAATTACTTAATCTAGACAAGTCCTTCATGCTAAGATCTGTGTATCTTCCCCCCATGCAAACAAAGTCCTCTCCATGGAACTCTATGGTACCTCCTACTAGAGGTCATTCTCTCCAGTGATTGCCACTCCTAATAGGTTGAGTGTTAGAGGCTGACAACATATAGTAAAGACACTTGAGAATGATGTTGAAAAACTTTCTCAAGTGCTCTTAAGGTTTTGTGGATGATTCTAAGAATATTGGAATTCCAAGAACATATTTGTACGTTGATTTAGTAACTGACCACTCTCAAAAAAGATTTAAGACAATTCACGGTGAAAACCTAAGTGAAAGTAAGCCAAAATATTTAACACAAGTCAGAAACAGGAAACAAAAGTTAGAGAGATGAAAGGAAAAGGAATTCTTAAACTCTCTTGAGGCAATGGAACACAAAATTTAGTGGTGAATTTCCTACTCACCAAAGAGACCAACGAAAAGAGCACATTGGGCATGTATCTCTCAATTTCTAGCAAAGAGAATGCAACAGTTCTTTAGGAACAATAAATATGTGTGAGGAAAAAAAAAAGCAGAAAAAGCTAGAAGTAAACTTTCCACTGAACATCTACAATGCACAGGATGATTTACATTCATTATGACATTTAATTGTGGGCACAACCCTGTGAGGTAGATATTATTTTTACAATAAAGGAAACTGAATCTCAAGAAAATTTAATTGACTTGACAAAAGTCACAGCTAGTAAGGGATGGAACTAGGACTTGAGCTCATGCCTATCTGATTCCACAGCTCATATCGCACCCAGAGAAGTGAATATCCCCTACTCCTATCTCATCATCTCACCTGCATCTTCCAATTCAAAGCATGCATACACACACACACACACACACACACACACACACGTGCACAATTTTTCCTTCTATAACCAGGCTATATTCAGAAAGTATAATTGAGAAACTTCAGGAAAATGACAGAAATAACAGCTGTAACCTCAGTATTCTCATTCCAACTACTATAACGGTAGCAATATTTCCATTTATGTGAAACATAAAATGCCTTTACAGATAAACCCTAAGAGAAAAATAGGCATATCTGTTACTTGGGCTAATGTTCTTTATGTTTTTATCTGTATGGGGACATCTGAGAGTTACACTGAGACCACAATAGTGGGCTTCACGCAGGAAAAGTAAATCATATGCAGAGAAGCCAGTGAACTGGGGTTTGTTCCTAACATAGCACCTCCAAATAAAGTGGCCCCATTTCAGAAGACAGTGTCCAAACCTAGCTTAACTCTAGTCTAGCATCACGTGCCAAAGAATTGAATGTGATTAGTTTAGACAGGTAGAAGGACCAGCAAACTAGAGGGCTGCTTCCATGAGAGGAGCTGGGTTGCTTGTGATCCCAGCAAAGCGTGGGAAAAGAGTCTCCAACTCCAAAGGCAGAAATGGGCAAAGACAAGTTATTCTGGAGAGGTCTCCAGTCTAAGCAGGCAATCCGACCGGTGTCCAGTCATGGAGGTGAAGCCTGAAGGTTACGGTTAAGGGGAGAGGTTTCAGACGAGTGCCTAGGAACTCAGACAGAGGAGAGCTCCTTTTTTGGGAGTCTGAGCCAGGTACTACAGGAATTTTAAGATAAAAGTCTGAGTTTCTATGGCTGTTCAGAGCTGGATGAGCAGGGTCCTACAATCAACACACTATTTATCGGTAACTTATGACAAATTCCAATATTGCAAAGGCTCTTATTCTCTGGCAAAGAAACACAGATGGATCAAGTGACTTGCACAAGCAGCAGCCTGTGGCAAATTCATGACCAGAATTTATATTCTGTGGCTTTTCTTCTAAAACACCCTTGACCCATTTCTGTGGGGGACTCTACAATGAAGGAAATAAGACTGGAAACAGTGGCTGTCATGTTTCAGGTCTCTCATTGATCCTTTCGTATCTCATCACAATCAGTCTGACCAATTGCATCACACAGTGGTCCTGCAGACGCAGGATCCCTGTAGTTACTTTAATATTTAACATAGTAAAAATTGTGAGTGAACTCAAATATGATCTAATTTGAAGTTTCTCTACGGGCCACATGCATTTGATTATCTACACGAATAATTTATTATTACTTTTAGCTATAGTCGACAGCAATAAGAAGGTTGACCCAAAAAGGTAGGAAATCCTAAAATTACATTTTTAGGCACTATATAATGCCTTCTCCCTCTACTCCAAAGCATATTTAAATGGATCCATTTTTACTGACAGAGGAGAGTCAACCTGACAATTAAAATTTCTATATGCCACCCAAAATAGCTAAGACACATACAGAAGAGTTGAGTATCCTTGACCCATTGTATACTGGACATTTTTTTTAATAACATAAAATTTTATTCAATTTAAATTGAGTAGCACTCATCACAAGCTATTGTTTAATCTTTTTTTTACAAGTTTTAATTTAGTCACTGAATAGGTTGTCAAAACAGTAGAGCTGTTAGGAGGTTTATGTATGCATCGTAACTTCTGGCACAATTTCCGTTTCTGAAAACTGAACTACAGTTTTAAAGTACGTTTGCTCTTCTCCTTCCCTTTCTCTATTTTCAGTGCTTATCAAAATATTTAGTACTAATAATGTACATATGAAACCTAAATATTCCAAGTATTGTTAGCTAAGGGCTAACAATATGGTATATGACACTTTCTGGTATATGACACAAATACCGTGGCTATTTCAGGATCGTTATTTTTCCTAATTATAACGCAGATGTGTACCAGAGATAGTAGTCCAAATTGACTTGAGATTCCTTCTAAAGGTTGTCTTTCTAGTTGTACCACCTTTCATTAGTTATGTCTTATTAATTGTCACGTTGCATTATATCTGTGCACGGTATGGTGCTACATAACATAATGCAGGAAATGAGAAGCAGTGTGAAACGTTGTAGGCATTACATTTTAATGAGACAGCATTTGTGTTGCGTCTGAATGCCTGCAGTTAATTCCGAGAACAAGTATTTGAGTTAAAATTCTGACATGTTCAGCAAAGCAAGTATTCATTAAGGCAGGCGAGCTAGAAGCATTGTAAGAACTCCTGTGTGACATTTACTACACCTGCGGTTCTGTGAACGCGAAATATACTTTATTTCAGGTGGAGGTAACCCGGTGCGCCGGTAGTATGAAACTCTTTCTTTTTTTTTCTTCAGGTCCTAAAGGGTTTCCCAGAATGTTTACAAGCTGACATTTGTCTACATCTCAACCAGACTTTGCTGCAAAACTGCAAAGCCTTTCGAGGGGCAAGTAAAGGTTGCCTTAGAGCTTTGGCAATGAAGTTCAAGACCACCCATGCACCTCCAGGAGATACCCTGGTTCACTGTGGGGACGTCCTCACTGCACTTTATTTCTTATCCAGAGGCTCCATTGAAATCCTCAAAGATGACATTGTGGTAGCTATTCTGGGTGAGTGTTTTAGAATTGGATAGTCACAAATTCAGTTATTAGCTACTGCAATGCATAGTTTAAAATGACAGAAAAGAGGGCTTTCCTATTTATTTATGAGTACTAAGACTGATGAGTAATTTTAAAGCTCTATTTAAAATTCAATTCAAATCAAATTAACCTTGCAGAAAATATGTTTTCTTGACTGCCTCACTTTTTCTCTGGTGTGTAAATGCTTCCATCTTGGCACCTACTTAAGCTTTTGAGGCCAGATATATGAAAATAGTCAGCATTTTCCTTTTCATGTTAGAGGATCTTGGATTTATGCTGAGATCTTATCACCTTAAATAAAATATATACGTAGTAAGCATACTTGCTAGCATGTGCCAATGCCCTGTCATGAAGTGGGTTTATATGTTGATGAATTTCATCTACTTGCTGTGCACTTTACCTGCTGTGTCCCATCAAACAGAATTATATGAGTCCTTACCTGGGTAATACAGGGCTATAAACTTAACACCTAGGGATAAAAGTGGTGAGGAGATGAAAATTAGTAATAAGTTAAACTGGTTTGGGTGCAAAAGAAAGTCCATCTGTCCAATCTGCCTCTTCAAAAATAAATTTAGTCATTGCGAACTTGTAAGATTTCTTTAGAATATTAGAACAATGGTGAAGAACAAGGGAGCAGAGAGAAACTAGATCAGTTGTTGTCCTCTCCTATCCCCTAGCCAGTATGTTTAAGCCTCCGTCTCCCCATGAGAATACCCACCCCCAATGATTGTGAACATGTACACTTCCTTTTTCCTGCAGATTAAATCTGGTCCTATTTAAATAACAAGCACGTAAGTCAGTGATTTCCTTTCGCTTGACTCTTGATGTTAACATCCAAAAGGACAAGGATATTGTCTGTTTTCTTCACTGCTACGCAGAGCCAAAATGGGCATAGCACAGGGCCCAATACATGAATGAAGATGTTTGAGAGATTCCTATTTATTTTGATAATTTTATTATGAGAGCCTTTTGAAAATTTTTTCAAAATTGACCAGATGCACAATTTGGTTTACGATCCAATAAGCAGGCTAAAAACATATTCTAAATCACTTAGCAGCTAAACAATAAAGTGAGATTTTCACCAGATTTGGCTTTGACAGTTTGCTTTAGTATGGTGCCAGGGAAGGAGCACACATCATTGCGTTCCTGATCTTCAAGTCAGCCATCCCTAACTTCTACAGGAAGGTAACAAGCCTTCTTGCTTTATAAAATAATAATTTTAGGGCTTCCCTGGTGGCGCAGTGGTTGAGAGTCCACCTGCCGATGCAGGGGACACGGGTTCGTGCCCCGGTCCGGGAAGATCCCACATGCCGCGGAGCGGCTGGGCCCGTGAGCCATGGCCGTTGAGCCTGTGCGTCCGGAGCCTTTGCTCTGCAACGGGAGAGGCCACAACAGTGAGAGTCCCATGTACAGCAATAAAAATAAAAATAAAAATAAATATAAAATAATAATTTTAGAGTGTAGTTAAGCTGTACACGGGGACTGGCTTACCCTTTGCTCATTTACAGTCACATAGCTAATTAAAATACGAAGCTCATGCTGAATTTAGTTCAGAGCTTTTCTCTGATAACATCTATGCTGAAGTATCAAAACTATAAAGAATTTCAAGAGATTCTCCTTTTCTGTCTCCATTTCCATGTAAATCTGCACTTAAAATCCTCAGAAATAGTGATTATTTATTCTATTTTTGAAAAGCTAAGTATTTATTTAAACTACAGTTAATGTATTCTCTCCAATGTTAATTTTTCTTATAAAGATATGGCATCTGATTTCTCCCCATTATATTCACACTTAGAATAAGAACATTACAGCATTTTTCTTTTACATGAACTTTGTTTAAAAGTCTTGGTAGTTTCCATAGTCAGGTATATATGAACTTGTCTACCAAAAACTACAGTAACAGATCCAGGGAGTTTTTTCTAAATCTGAAAGGAAGCTTCAGGATATATGTAAGAAGGTACATTTTACGCTGCCATTGACTACCTTTAAAAGTTATGTAATCGATAATCCATCAGTAGTTATTACGCATGTATTCCATAGGTATGATTTTTAAGTGCCTTGACATTCAGAGACAGAAAAATCTAAGTGGCCATGACTTTCAGGGAAAATATTGGGAGAAGATGAAACATATCAAGGGTGCTAAGATTATGACTGGAGTCAGAATGCATGGGATTTAGTCATGGCCACTCTCTCCCTCCCTTTACTTCACCCAACTAAGAAGGTGACCTTGACCTAATCCGTTTACTCTCTTTAATCTTCTATCCATATTCATAAAATTTGGATAATAATTAGTAATTTTTTCATGAGGTTATTTTGGGGATCAAGTGAGATAATACACCTAAGCATTTGACACAGTGCCTGACACCTACTTAGTCCTCAGCATTTGTTGTTGCTGTCATTATCATCCTCATCACTGAAGGGCACCTAAGAAAGAGGTGACACGTGGCTAGGCCGAGGGTCTGCGGAGGGTGCCCATCAGAAGCCAGACAGTGAAATAACCCCAGGTTTGGCAAAAAAGCAGGAAGGACACACTTTTAGAAGAAAGGCCATAAGGCCATATAGTAAAAAAGCATGACTGTATTTTTTTTTTTTTTGAGAAAATGTAACTAGATTTATTAAACAATTGGGCAACTTTATTAAGGGCAAATCCAAAAGTGGTTACTAAAGGAAACAGGGTATGTTCAAATTGTACCCCTAGTCCTCTTAAGTGTTAAAAGAGTTCCACCAAAACCCCATGTTTGGCATCACCTCCTGAGACCATCCTGAGATAGAAAGTCTTAAAATTTGACTCTCCACAGCCTTTCGCATATTCCTAGGTTGACAAAATTAGACCACACCTACTATTGGCAAGACTCTTTTCTAGCAATGTGTGGCATAGCAGACTAGAGCCGTGTTTGCTGCATTCCAGATGCTTAGCCAAAGAATCAAAACAAGGAAGTAATGGGGATTATACCAGGACCAGTGCTCTAAGAGACAAAATTCTGGTCAGTGAACAAACATGACTGGGGCAGCCAGTACGAGGTACTGGAATTTTGCTGCCCAAGTGTCTGTTGGCTGTAGGGTCTTACATATGAAATTTTTGGTTCAGGGATTGGTCAGTGGTCCCCTTCTACTTTCAGAAGGAAAACATTAAGTTCAGATTCCTTTTTTTCCTTTTCTCCTTTTATCTTTTTTAGGAAAAAATGATATATTTGGAGAAATGGTTCATCTTTATGCCAAACCTGGAAAGTCTAATGCAGATGTAAGAGCTCTCACGTACTGTGACTTGCATAAGATCCAGAGAGAAGACTTGCTAGAGGTTTTGGATATGTATCCTGAGTTTTCTGATCACTTTCTCACAAACCTAGAGTTGACTTTCAACCTAAGGCATGAAAGTGCAAAGGTATATGTTGCCTGCTTACTTTTGTACTCTGACATTTTATTTTATTCTTGGATTGCCCAAATACCTCTGAAAGATCAAGTGGAATAGTGTAGAAAAACTTAAGCAATTGTGAATATTTGAAAGGAAAAGCTAACTTAATATTGGAATTTCTCAATTATAGAGATGGAATTCAGTCTAATTTCTTTCAAGTATATTGAATAATTTTAGGTAGTTCAATTACTTTTGACCTTTTAGGAACTCTTGGGTGATATATTTGATTTATAATAGCCTTGGTTTATATTGAGTGTGCCAATTATTTGTAATAAATGGGTGATTCTAGGCTATTGAAAATTGCCTAGAAGAGTTTATCTTATAAAGAGGTTAAAATATTCTCTCAGCTATTATTTACGCCATAAACTGTTTACCGATATCTTTTCAATAATTATGAAGAAGTTAAACTCTTAAAGTTTAGGCCCATATTTAACACAATTTCTAAATTGCAGAAGTATAAATTAATCAGGCTTATACCTGAGTCAAAATTAATGCTACAGAATGAAGAACATTTACTCTACTAGAAATAATATTTTAAGTAATATGATTTCACCTAGGATGAATTTTGAGAGTGTAACCCTTATATCCCTCACCCTCTTCCACTATGAAAATGTGTCCTTATGACCTACGAGTATTCTAAGAATATAGACTTTATCTTGCAGCCCACAATTTATTACTAGGTTATTCCTCCATCCCCTTCCCCCCAAACCTCATAACCCCAACTCCAATTCTAAATACTTTTTTGTCAGAAACCAAATGTTTTGACACTTGCCAGTGTATTTTAATGCTAACAAATAAAAGATCCTCAAGTCAAGAGTTAGGTAAAACGTGGTATATTTCATTCTCCCTGGAGTTACAGTCATTCCCAGGGTGCTGTGAGAGACAAAGATTTTAAGGTCACAAGAGTACCATTCGATAACCTGAAACGCCAGCTCAGTAGTTACTTCTTTTCAAAAAGCTGAAAAGTTGAAAAATAATTAGGTGGTAAGAGGTTCGTTACCAAGAGTATATTCTTTTTATAATGATTTTAATTCAGAATTCTATCAAATTGCAGTTTGAGATCACCAACCTCATTCTTACTTTGCTTTTAAAAACAACAGGCATCTACCTCAGATAACTTATTTACATAAAACGTTTAGGCAGCAACCAAAAAAATATTTGGAAACTTCCAGTTTTGTTTACAAGAGAGGGAGGAAGGAGGAATGGGGAACAAAATAATCAAGGGTTCAGAGCATAGTGTTTATTGAATTCAACCTTATATTTATTCTTGTGAAATTTAACCTTGCCATCATTACCATGTAATTTAAACATCATAGCTAATTATAATTAATTTACACTTTTTTCTCTGTAGTAATGCAGATTCTGCTATTTTTTTAATTATTATTATTTTTATTTTAAACTTTACCAAGTTACATAAAATATATTCCACATGAAGGAATATGTTGTCTCTAAATGTTGACAACATCATCCCCAAACATTTCTGATAAATAACTTCTACAACTCTGATTTCCCCATTAGGTGGAGAAACTACTAGGATTATTCTAGCAGACTATTTTATAATTTAGAGAAAACCATTAAGCAAAGTATTGTAGCTATCTGCCTGCAATCTAATTATTAAGTCTTAAAGTGGTTGAAATAATATGAAATAGTAAAGAGTTTACTGATGATACATTGTGTTCAAATTGAATAATCTTCCATTTTATCTTCACGTTCCATTAACAAAGGCTGATCTCTTATTACAATCCCAGTCCATGAATGATTCTGAAGGAGACAACTGTAAACTACGCAGAAGGAGATTGTCATTTGATAGTGAAGGAGAGAAAGGTAATTCATTCTTTTCTAAAATTTAAATGCAGAACATGTGGTTATCAGTTCTTCTTACTTAAATGCTCATTATACTTCTGATTTCAAGGATAAACTTTATTCAGATTTTAAGGCAAATCCTTTGCTTTTTTCAGTAGCTAATGATATGGTTTCTGATTGATAGCTCTCAACAGTGTTTCTCAAGACCTGATCCTAGGCCCTCTTCTTTTCTTATTCTATGTCATACTCTTTCCCCGAGTAATCTCATTTATACCCATAGTTTAATTATATTTTCACATAGGAGATGTACATATTTATACCTTAATCCCAGATCATCTGAGCTTCAGTCTCATATATCCAGATGCCTATTAAGCCATCTACTTGAAATCGCAAGGGCAGCTCAAACTCAACATTTCTTAAATTGAAATCATGATGTCCCACTGGAAACCTATCTCTCCATCAATTGCCGTGTCTCTAAATGGCATCACCATTCTATAAACTGCACAAAACAGATCTATCTAGGAACCAGCCATCTCTCAACCTCTTCATCCACCCTGGTAACAAGTCTTGTTAGTGGCACCCGCAACACATCCATTTACTCTTCAAACCAGGTCTCTATTGTTTCACTTTTCTCCATCTTCAGAGCCGCAACTCTGGACCAAGCTACCATAATACTGAAACACATTTCAACTCACCTTCCCAACTTGCCCTCTGTCATCTATTCTCCACACTGGACCACTGGTGATTTTTTTTTTTTCTAAATGCAGGTATGTTTATGTCACCCACATATTTAAAGCCCTCTAAAGACTTCCCATTCCCTAAATTCTTCATAGGGTAGGTTTATGCCTACCTCTTCAGTCTTATCTCATACCATCCTTTCCTTCACTACCCTAACCTGGCCTTCCCCACCAGCTCCTCTCTTTTGCAGCATTTATTCCAGCTGTACTTCCGTATGATTTGCATCATCATTTAATCAGTGATATCTGCCTGTAGATCATAAGCCCCACGGGAAATATTTAGCCACCTGAAGCTTCAGTGCTTGCCTCACAGCAGGTCTTCAACAAATATTTGTTGAAAGAATGACTGAGTTAATGAACTAGCATTTGAGCATTTTCCATATGATTCTTTTCCTCCTTTTGCCTTCTTAATCCAAGTTCTTTTCTTGGCCCTCTTCCCTCTGGATTCTCTCCCAAGGGGAGAGCATCTACTAGCTTTAACTTGCCCTATATTTCAAGTGAACTCAGCTACCCTCTCTTTCACATACATCATTTTTGTGTTTTTGCTTATATCCTTTCCTTAATTGGAATTTACTTCCCTATCCTTAAACACACACACACACACACACACACACTCACACACAACTATACCACACCACTTTTTCATCCGTTAAATTACATTTTTTTGTCAAGGTTAATCTTCAGTGATATTCAGTGTGAACTCTTCCTTGATTTCCTCAAAAATACAGGTTTTCTTTCTTTCCTGAATTCCTAAGCCACTTCCCTGTTGTTATACGGATGGGCCTTGACTTACGATGAAACAATTTGTGATTTTTTCACTTTACAATAGTGCGGAAACAATACACATTTAGAAGAAACCGTACTTCAAATTTTGAATTTTGATCTTTTCCCAGCTAGCAATACGCTGTGACGCTCCCTTGTGATGCTGGGCAGCGCCACTCCCAGTCAGCCGCACGGTCAAGAGGGAAACGGCCAATACACTTACAACCATTTTGTTTTTCACTTTCAGTGCAGTATTCAATAAATTACATGAGATATTCAACAGTTTATTGTAAAATAATCTTTTGTTAGATGATTTTGCCCAACCATAGACGAATGTAAGTGTTCTGAGCATGTTTAAGGTAGATTAGGTTAAGCTATGATGTTCAGTATGTTAGATGTATTAAATGCATTTTCAACTTATGATATTTTCAACTTCCAATGGGTTTATTGGGCTGTAACCCCATTGTAAATCAAGGAAGATCTTTATTTTCAAAATCTGCCCCGTTCAGTGGTTATTGGTACGTTTGTCCTTTTTCTCTCTCAAACTGCAGATTCTTTTAGCAAATCGTGGTTGATAAATATCTATTGAATTGGGCTGACTGTTGACTCCTCTGGCTGATTGCAGAACAATAAACCATTCACAGATAGGTGATAATTTATTACTGCAATGTCCTTCATTATTCTCCTAGTGACTTTTTCTAAAATCAGAACCATAACAGTCAAGCTGTTCTTCTGTCAACTTAATCTAAATCCCTTATCCTGAAGTTAATCTCATATTTTGATCTCACTAGAAATGAAGAACAGCTTGACGATATTGTCTATATAATAATGTCCCCCATACAGTTGAAGATTTATTAAATCTCCTTTCAATCTTGTTCAGTTTCTTCATTCTCAAGCTAAATGACTCAACGTTTTTATCTCCTGACGAGGCCCTGAGTGTGTCACAATTTATATTGTGCTCGTGCATGTAGACATTTCTATTGATTCTGAAAACTTTTCCTTTAATCACGGGCTTAGTCTATAAGACCCATTTTATATAAAGTGTTGATGGTAAGGGATTTGCCTGCCTGTAGCTCTTTGAAGTTTCCTGGTGTGTCAGTGAGTAAGCACTTTTTGGTCAACATGAAAACACAATTAACTCCAGTTATCCGGAGCCTGAGAGCCTATTCCAGTCTTCAGGACTCCATGGTGCAATAGGCAAGTTTAAAATTTGCTGAAAGCAATTTAATCCCAATCACCCCAATCTAAAGATCTGAAAGGGCCGCTCATTCTATATTTCTTGATATAGAATCAATATCTGGGAGGAAAATGCATATAAGTAAGTATAAAGAGCAGAGAACTTTCAGAAGATAATTGATACTGAATGATATGGAGGGTACATAAACTAAAAGCTGCCCATGAAATGTATTGATTACTTTAGAGTTGGTTTACTGCTCATTTGAAACAGTACCTTGAGGGCAGATATCCAAGAGTGCTGATGACTGTGAATTAATCAGCAGAGGCATCACGAACCAGAGGGAAGGACACGTGGTTAGCCATTGGAGACAGACAGAGGTTGAGTCTTACAATTACCGCTCACGACCTACTCAATACAACACTGGAACTCTTCAGGCTTCAGCTCTCACCTGCACAGCGCCCCCCATCATGTCTACCACGTGGTGCTAAGGAGCTTACATTCAAAAAGAGATATTAAGAATGAAAAGATATATATAGAACCTCTGCAAGTTGACTTGAACTAGATAGAAGCTTAACGTATCGGATCACTTCTCTCCCAAAATGCATTTGTAGATGAAAATGGTTTGTCCTCATAGGCTACACATTTCTTTTAAGAATATAAACTCAGTTCCTGACAAGTAAGAGTTGTCAGTTCAGGTCCAAATTTGAGGACACCTTGTATTTTTTTGAAGATATATTCAAGAAGTTCTCTTTCCTTCCTAAAATTCTGGCATGGAGGTACCCAGGACCTCCCCGAACTGACTATGGTCATTGTAGGGGGAGATGTTATAGTTCCTGAGAGGGAAGTAACATGTTATTTTTACAGAAAGTGAAGAATAAAAATGTATCTTCAATGACTTCCTTAGTGATCACAAGCATTGGCAAAATAGTTGGACAGAACAGAAATAAATGTGGTATAACCGTTTGGAACATGTTGAAAAATAGTCTCTAACTGGTCTTCAGAGTTGGATTGTACTTACTTCAGAGTGTGTCAGTGTGGTTTATTGGGTTATGGGAATACTTCTTTTAAAATTTTGTGATGTGGAGCTAAGATCCCACAAGCTGTGCGGCACAGCCAAAATAAAATAAAATAATAAAATTTTATGTTGTGTATATTTTATAATATACATAAATTTTAGTACAGTAGCATGTAAAATGGCACATGAGATACACACACAAGCATATATATATTTTTTACTGATAGCACTTTTGTGACCAAATATTTGGAATATTCTGCTCAACTCTTTCTATGAACGGAAAATGCAACATCAAAGTAGCTACTAATGGCTGACTTAGGGAGACAGTGACCTTTTGAGAGAGAATAATGCAATGAGAACAGCAATTAACAGGCCTCCCCAGAAAACAGAAAAAAAAATTAAAATGTGCTAAAGATATGACTGTACCAACCAAAGGGATGGAAATTAAGGTGAAAAAATGTTCAGCATCTTCTTTTCTTTGGATTTAGATAGTGCCACACATTTCATGAAAAAACAGAAACCCATTTTAAGAGATATACACATCCTAAGAGCAATTTTCTCATTTCCCTACCCATGTAATTTTTATTGAAATGGGCACTTCTATATATATCAACTGGTAAAATCTAGTGTTCCAGAAAATGAGTGGAAAGAGGTCTTGAACTCATCATACCTGTGTTTCAAAGAATAGCAGTAAAGCTTATCTCCTTGTAATGTTGGTTTAGTGATTTCACATTGCCATCCAAAAGTCAGTAAAGTTTTGAAAGTGTTTCTCCAAAATAAATAGCTTCTGTGAAAGTTATTGAAGTTAGGAGTAAATATATACACTGTTAAACTTGTTTTTACAGAATATAGGTGGGTCAAATTCTAATTTTATTAAGTTTTTAAATATATTGCTATTATACTTTGGCATCTCTTTGGAATATCTTCTCCAATAATAAATAATGATTAGCTTTTGTTATCCATTTCAGTCATACATAAATGTATCTTTAATTTTTAAGATAAATTCTTTATCTTTATTTATATAGAAAAATGACTCTAATCCACTTTCAACTTTCTTTGATGCTAGAGAAGGACTCAAGCACTTGAGATCAAATGAAGAAATTTATTTTGGACTCCAATTTTCCAATGAAATAAATGTTTTTTAATGCATTCAGCTGGAAAATGCTCAACTCATCTCAAAATCGTTACCAGTAGGAAATCTTAAACGCAAATGCTGAGAGAGTACATTAAATGCCTCTCTTTTACCAAAAGTTGGGTCCACCTGTTGGGTCTGACAAATAAAAATGATAAATCACCTGAGAGAAAGACTCCATAAATAATGGAGAGAGCACAAGCATTTGTTCCCAGATTGTTTGAAATGTAAGAATTTTACATAATCATTCTTAAGATGGATGGGTCAACCACTCCATCAGGACATTCGTTCTGTGCTCTTCAATCCATCCTGAACACAGAGAGACACCTACAAGACAATTCACAACTGCTTTAGAATTGGATCCTGTGAGAAAAGGGGAGGAGGTGAACTGTCAGCCTACAGAAACAAGGGATTTTTTAAAAAGTTTTCAGTCATCTAAATCAGAAAAATTGGAGGCTTAATTAAATAGGCAGGGTTTTTTTTCTTTGTAAAACGATGGTAACAGGAATGATTATACCGTCTCATTTCTAGCAAAAGGGAAAATGTAAAAACTACTCAGATTACTATTCGGAATACTATTTCTACATAGCATTTAAGAAAACAACATTAAGAAATAATAATAATAAAATAGCAGGGCTTCCCTTGTGGCGCAGTGGTTGAGAGTCTGCCTGCCGATGCAGGATACACGGGTTCGTGCCCCGGTCCGGGAAGATCCCACATGCCGCAGAGCGGCTGGGCCCGTGAGCCATGGCCGCTGGGCCTGCGCGTCCGGAGCCTGTGCTCCGCAACGGGAGAGGCCACAGCAGTGAGAGGCCCGCATACCGCAAATAAATAAATAAAATAAAATAAAATAACATTAAGAATAACATTAAGGAAAATAGTACCTAATGCTACTTAATGTCTATTAAATAATCCAGTTTAACCAGAAATGGAACAAGCCATCAAAATCTAGAGGTACCTGGAGGCCAATTATAATGCATTTCAGTCCAATATCATGTATTCCATTAGCCAACCTCCAGCCTAAGCCTGAGCAGTTTCCATTTTTAATCCACGAATAGATTGTCATTTCAACTGTCATTTTAAATGATCAGATTTGAAGCTTTGATTTATCTAGTATGGAATAGAAAAATGCTGCAGTTGGGCTGCATCAGAGAAACTGTTCACATGGCCTGAGTTCCAAAACGCAGCTGGCTGATGATCCAGTGGCAATGAACACAGAAGTAAATGTGGAGTAATTTCCCCTATGTATTAGAAAAAATTCAAGGATATCAAACGTTTTCTTCTTTCATGATCCTACTTTTACCTGAAATTCTTGCTGAAGGATTTAGATGGCACGTGTATGAAATAATTTGCTCCGGGTTCACTAGAGAACTAAATAATAATCCCTCATTCACCACATTTTGTGAACACGTGTCCCGAGTTGAAATCAGCAAGTTATAATTCAGTTTAACAATATATGTTGACTGATGAATTTGTGCCTAAGCATCCAAAATCAAGCCATAATTTAGTAAACTAAGACCAAGGCCCATGTGGTAGGTGGGACAGAACATTTTACTATGTATGAGGATTTACAAATCTACAGAGAACTCCCAAGGTCTTTCAAGCCAAAAAGGCGAAGTGATTTAATGATGTGTGATGTACATTCATTACAAATACCCATGTTAGCATTATCCTTACTTATATCAGAGACATATGAATTCCATGTTAATTCAGTTTACATTTGATTCTGCTGGAAAAGATTCCATGAAAGTGTTTAAAGGAAAAGCACTTTGGGGAAGATGAGAAGCCTTTGTTGGTTCAAATGCCATTGGTGGCCAAACTGCACAAAAATTTACTCAGGAGCAACAAACTGATGCAATTCACAAAGCAGGTATGAGTATAATTTAGAGACGTGAAGTGTCTAATTTTTTTAACATTTACTAGCATAAAATTGGAAACTGTTATTTTTTGAGGAATGAAATGATATGTTTATAAAGTGGGGAAATGTTGATCAAATTTTCAGGAGGGGAGAAGTTAAAATCACAGGAAACAGAGGAAGAGATGACAAGAATGAAGGAAGGCTGTGTCTGTGACACTGGAGAGAAAGGGCTTGTGTAAGAAGAGTTGATCTGGATATTTACAGGCAACTAGACTAGTGGTTGAGCAGAGAAATCTAAGTGATACTGAGTAATCAATGATGTCAACAATGCTTGAGACTGGAAAGGTCTGTGGTCTTCTCAGTAATGATGAAATCACTGAGCAAGTGGGGAATCTTAAAGAAAATAAATTAAGCAATCTGCTTGCACTACATTGAACTTTAATTGGCAAGGTGTAAACTAACTCCTTAATAACCATTTCACATGAACTGTTTTTTGGGGGTTTTTTTGGGTTTTTTTTTTTTGTGGTATGCGGGCCTCTCACTGTTGTGGCCTCTCACGTTGCGGAGCACAGGCTCCGGATGCGCAGGCTCAGTGGCCATGGCTCATGGGCCCAGCCGCTCCACGGCATGTGGGATCTTCCCGGACCGGGGCACGAACCCGTGTCCCCTGCATCGGCAGGCGGACTCTCAACCACTGCGCCACCAGGGAAGCCCCATGAACTGGTTTTTAAACTCTATCCATTTTTACCTTGGGCTGCTTTCTAGCTTCTCATATTTTAAATTATGATTTTTTTAAATAAAAGAAAAAGATCTCTGTTTAATTTCTGTGCCATATGGGAATTTTAAAAAACAGTTGGAAGTTTCTCTGGAGTGGCCTTAAATCAGTTCATTTGGCCTTCTATAAATAACAAAGTAAGCACAACCAGGCGGAGAATAGATGGAGACACCATCTTAAACGTTTCTCTAGAAAATGATATACCTTCTGGAGTATGTGGGTTAGTTATTAGCAGTAACCAGATGGAGAATTATACTGTCTCCCCAGGACACTAATGGGAACAAGTTCTGGGTTTTGTCTCTTGGAGTTTTTCCTGCTGAAATATGTTCTAACACAACCTGCCAGGCTGAAATTATCCTGACATTTCAGTATAAAGCAGCTAATATGCACTACTGGCTTTAATGTAGTTAGGTAAACCTACCTTAATTACTGTGTTTAAGCTTTATATTCTTTGCAATATCCTGCACAACCAAACTGCCTGGAATGTCAAGGCCATTACATGCATTGAACTAGGGTTGAAGTTCAGCCTGCCAGCCTGTACCACAAGGAGGCTCCCGGTTTTGACCTTCACAATGTGGAATGACCACCACAGATGAGAGGGCATGAAGGTTAAAAACAAACAAACAGTAAGCTGCATAGCGGTGACATTTTAGAATTGGGACACATTTTTCTTCACTTTTTCATTTCCTTCAAGAAATAGTACACCATATTTTAAGAATACAAATGACTGTTGAGCATGTATAAATAAGGTTTAAGTTATCCTAAAGTTTTTTTTCAGAGATATAAATGCTATTACTACCACAGATATTCTTTTAATTTTGGAACGAATAGCATATCTCATTAAGATAATCTAATGTGCTGTGAATTATGAAAGAAAAAGTCTTCTTAAGTAGTTACATACTCAGTAGGAAAAAGAGAAAGAACAACTTTTCTGGCAGTTTAAAAGAAAATCTATGTTAAAGTTATTCCAAAAAAAAAATCACTATGACAAAGGTAGTTTATGTAGCGCTAGATAGTGCAGTAGGCATAGAGTCTCACATTTGATTCTCTTCTATAAAATAACTTTTCTTTGATAGATTTTGGCAAAGGAAGCACTACAAATGATCCTGAAGACTCTGTAGATACCCTAAGACATTATCAGAGGTCCAAGAAACACTTTGAAGAGAAAAAAAGCAGATCTTCATCTTTCATCTCCTCCATTGACGATGAACAAAAGCCTCTCTTCTCAGGAATTGTAGATTCTCCTCCAGGAATAGGGAAAGTAACTGGACTTGATCTTGAAGAAACAGTACACACCTCAGGAAGAATTCCCATAGATAAAAGAAGTCACTCTTGCAAAGGTAATCAAGTTTCTCCAGAATCTCGTTGTCTTTCCTCGGGACTAATCACAAAATGGTGACTTGGCACAAATGAAGGACCATACCGCACATTAATCTAATCTGCAATGTTGTGATATATTTGCAAAGATCAAATCTTAGATCATCTACAAAGTGTTTTCAGGGTTCTGGAATAGTGGTCATTATTCCCAATTATAGCATAGGAGGGTCTGTGTGGCCAGGCAGACTTAACATAATGCCACATAGAACGTTGTAGGAATGTCTGTTCTAGTGACTCCGTGGGGAGAGGGGATCGATGAGTATTTGAAGAGAGCAAACCCATTGAATCTCGTATGTATCTTCTGTATCCATTCCTCACCCCCAAACCTGTTTTTTTTTTTATAGCATGAAAGACCAATGCAATAAATACCAAAAAGAATTTCAGTTTACTGAGAATTATGAGAAAATGGGGAGAAATGCTCCTAAATAAAGTATGCTTTTAGATCCAACTCATTTGAACACATTTGTTTAAAAGGGATACCCAAGTATATGGGTTTTGTTGTAGAAAATATGCATGAACTGGGTAATTGTGCATAATCAGTGTATCCAGATTAGATGCTAAAGGGTGGAAAACTCAGGAAAACTTGAGGACGGTCACATGAAAGAAAAATTAACTTCTCATCAGGAGCTAGATATACGGATCTTGTTAAATCTTGCTAAGTGGGTGCAAGAACAGGTACGGGCAGGCTGCTTGGGTTCCAAGTTCAACTCTGTGACTTACTCCCTTTATGTCTTTCAGTAAGTGATTTGACAGACCCCACTAAGACTCAGTTTGCATATCTTCAGAATAGGAATAATATCTTCTAACCAACTGGTCTGTTGTGATTACTAAACAAGAGAACATGCATAAATTACTTTCTCTGAAATAAAATCCCCAACTCTGCTTAGTATTTTCTCACAGCTTTTCTTTTCTAACCCTTTAATCATTGAACATATTCCTAGATATATAAAAATGTAGAGATGAAGAAGGTGTAGCAAAAAAATCAAAAGAATATAACAGAAATGAAGGAAAAATAGGATGTTCTTGACCTGGCAGGATACAAAATTATGACACAGAGTAAGTAAATGTTACCTGTCATTGTCACCATTATTCAAAGTGACTATATCTGACGACAAAAGTTTTATTGAATCTAGGATGTTTAGGCTTTACATTTTTCCTGAGTTACTTTCCCTATATTATCAAATCAGCTTTTGCCATGACCCCAAGTTGAAGTAAGCTAAGAATATATGCAGATTTTCTCTGGACAATCTAAAATCTTGATGAAGTGGATGAAAATAGTACCTCATTTATCACAGTGGAAGAATGGAATATTAGATGTGATTACCAAACGTCCTGTTTTAGTTATTTATGAAAACGGATTCTGGGAGGTACTAAAAATTGAAACAGGTTGTATCATGGAAGGCAGACGTTCTGAAGAACTTGCTGAACCATCCTACTATTTCCAAGAGTCAGCATAACGGGGGCCTGACATTTTTCAAAATACTTTTTGTTGTTTTCCTCTTGCGTTTTAAAGTCTCAAGTGACAAGTCGTTAATGATACATTTTGGGGATTTGATTTGACTTTATAATGACTCTCGCTGATGGTGAATTCTCATGCGCTTCATCTTATATTTTGCTTTGCCACTTCTTCCAATTATTTTTAACTAGCTATTCTACATGCACAATAAAAGATAGTATTCTAACAGATCATTTTAATATCTACAAATTTTAATTTTCAAAAATTTACAATGCGATCCCTATTCAAATAAATGATTACCTTTAAAATTCATAGTTAAATATTCATGTCAATTGAATAAGCATGATTGATGTTGTTATAGAGTCTATCAGTGTGACACATGGTTAACCTGGATAATCAATACGATCAACCTATGGAGAATTCTAAAACTTTATTCACTGCAAATTTCATTCCCTAGTGAGTTTCTAAGGTGAGATACTGTGCAACGTTAAAGGGTTTGAATAAGATGTAGGGTGTAGCTGTAACTGCTGCAGCTTGAGCTCCTAAATCCCCACAAATTTTAGTTTTATGCCACTTACATTTCTAGCATTTGTCATGCTGAATTCAACAGAGGAGCACCTTTAGACAAAGCTGAAAAGAAAAAATTAAACTAAATGGACTCTGATCCTACTTAGATTGAGGTCAAAAGTTGACTGTAGGAAAATTGTGTACCCAGAGCAAAGTGAAAGTTTACTTTCTGTTCATCCATTTCTAGAAATGTGTCTTGCAACTATAGCAACATTTTCCAAGGCAACCAAGTGCAGATTTTTTCTGAGCTATATTTAGAAAGTATCTACAAGGATGTTCATTTTGATTAAGACTACTAAGCAGGACTTCCCCTTTGAACTCCTTTTTTCTTTCATATTGCTGTTAAAATAAGCTAATCACACATTACTGATTTTAATAAAAGAGTAAATTATCATCAAGGAAGACTTTACCCGATAGTTGACAATTATTCTTTTTTGTTGAGAGAAGACTATCAGGTTTTGTTCTTGAGCACTGAAGACAAACTAGAATCCTACGTAATTTATTGCATGGGATTCACCACTGTTGTTTAAAAGTCAGTTTATTATATATGATTTGAGAATGAGAGCCATTAGGCATAAGTGGAAATTCTCTAAGCTTTCTCAGCACAAAACTTCTGAGCATAATATGTAACTTCCATCCTATCAGTTTTTACTGTTTCTGTTTTATTGTCTAGCAAGAGGCTAGACAGGGAGAAACACTGGCATCCTCTGACCATTAGTAGGTGTGTTCTGAATATTTGTTTGGCGTTAATTCTCCAAAATTGAAAAGCTAGTGTACTAAGACATCATATTATTGTTTTGCCTTTTAAATAGAGTCACATGTCTGTGAATCATAAATCATACTTTTCGGTGAAAATCTGCTGATGTATTACTGCACTTAAAAGTTCAGCATTATCATTTTTTGATGTTCATTCTCATTTGTTGTGTTTGATTAAGTATCAAGGGTAACTATATATTGTCACTTTAAAAAGAACAAAACACCAGGCTTCCATAGTCTAAGGAAGCCTTAATCACAAAGAACTGTTCTGGAATTCATAGCAAGCTCTCTGAGGTCTGTTAGCCATTTCAATAGTACAGGGAACCCTGACCTTATATTTTTCTAATACTGTCTTTGGATATGCTAATCCCTTTGTTAGAGCTTCACCCATCTGAAGCCGAAATTGTAGGCACCTCAGTAGATATATCTGTGTATTCAGTGATAAAAGTACAGGGATAGAAAAACCATGAAGAAAAGATACAGAAATTGTGTCTGCTGCTGGAGGATAGGAGGTGCTTTTGAGCTATCTGACTGTACTTTTGGAGAAACTGTAGGAAAGGGACTTCAAGAAGTCCTACAAATCCTGTTCCTTGTTTCTAGAATCATAGCTAACCCTCCCCAAATCAGTTACTTTCTGTCCAATTTTTAAAATAGCCAAGGATATAAATTCCTTAATTTTACATACTTTTGTCAATGTTTAATCATAACTACTTGTCCAAAGGGGGAAAAAAAAGGCTTTCTATCAAAGCAAAATCACTTTTTGTTATTCAAGTCTATTTCCACGTAAAAATGAAGACCAGTTCTAGACAGTATTTTCCTCCCACCAGCCCTCCCAGCGAGGAAAAGATGCTCCTTCTTTATCTCTGAAATAAACTCCCAGCTCCACTGGTATTTTTTACTGGGTTTTATTTCCCAGCCTTTTAATCATTCTAAGTACTTCTCTAGATACGTGAAATGTAGAGGGGAAGAAAGCGTAGCAAAAGCCATCAAACTTTTATGGCAGAACTGAGAGGGAAAGTAAGATATTATATTTGCCCTCAAATAATGACAACTTGCAAATACAGATTGTAGGAGAAACGGTAAATTAAGTGAGGCTCAGAAAATGAATCTCTGTGAGGAAAATGATTAAAACCTTGCTAGACTGAATTCTTCAAGGGCAGGGCCTATGTTTTCTTCATCTCTAACTCCCCCACGTTTAGCAAAGTGTCTGGAACATAACAGACATGAGGACCATCTGAAAAGTGGACTTGAACAGATAAACAATATGTTTTAAAGTATAGCAGCATAAAAATATTCTAAATAGAAGAGTCCCAAGAAAAAGTATTGGAAATTAATGGACAGAATACGTTAAAGGACAGTGCAGAAGGAGCTACAAGGAAACATAAAAACATGAAATAATGTCATAGGACTAGAGACTTTAGGGCTCTTCCCATCTTTAATGGCTCATTGTTCCTTGGCTCTACTTTGAGTTGGGTTGGCCTAAGGGAATCCCTCTGAAGATCCTCACTTCCCCATGGCTGTCTCTTCTTGAGCCCCCTCTGAATCATGAAGTATGCAAATTATTCTGGGTGAAAGAGCCCTAAAATCTTCCACCTGAGGTGCAGCAGTACATACAAATGGTGCTGTTTCTTCCCAAATGTAAAAGCACAAAGTCATTGCTCTCTAACCAGAGTTCGGGGTTGACCATCCATGTTTTCCTCTTAGCACAAAATAGAAAGAAGACAAAATTGTATTCAAGACTCATAACTGGCTGTATGTTTTTATTCGTATGGAAATGGGTGTGGGAAGTGGCAGACAGGATCGGGGTGGATGAGATTCAGCTACCAATTGGTTGTGGCCCCTGGACATGTCCCTGAGTCACCCTGGTTCTCTGTCTTCCCGTTAAACTCCAAGATCCCTTCCTGCTTGTATTGCGGATGTCTCTGGAGCTACAAATGGGCACCCAAAGAAGTTGACATCCATCTTACCGTTTCCCACAGATATCGCTGACACCAGAAGCTGGGAAAGAGAAACTGCCGGAACTCAGGCTGATGAGTCTAGTCCCTCAGCGCTTCCGCGAGCTGCCTGGGGCATCTCCGAAACCGAAAGTGACCTCGCCTACGGAGAAGTGGAGCAAAGATTAGATCTGCTCCAAGAACAGCTTAACAGGTATAAGCAGTAGCTAGGCAAAGGGAAAACATAATCCAAGCCCTTAGCTGGGTCTGGCCTTACTCTTTGTAAATAGCAAATTCGTCCTACCATAGATGGCATATACACTTCTTTATACACTTACTTATTTAAAAGAAGACTACAAGTTGACAGAATTATTAATCTGTTTTTCAAAGAGCATTTACTTAGAACGCTTCACACCTTTGGCAGCATGAATCCTATTTTTTCTTTACTTGTCATAAAATTAGTATATATCATCAGCATTGGCTGCCTAAGAAACCTTTTTTATCCCCTCAAAATAATTCATATTTAGTTTGTTGACTAACACCCTTCCTCTTTCAATCCTCCTTTTGCACTTTTTGGCTGTTCACGGTAACTTAGTTATGCGGTACGGTATTTTTTTAAGAATACTGACAAAATGATTTAAACATTTAGTTTTTCAGCCAACTTGTCAAAAATATGATTGAGTTAAGAACCCAGATCCTCTCCATTTTCCCTCCATCTTTGATCTCTAACCTTTTAAGATAACAAATAAATTTTGGTTTTAGGAAGGATGGAACCCCTTAACCCAAATCTACATGGATTCCTTAAAATTAAACTGATCAGTGACATTCAGGGAAAAAAAAAAATAGATGTATAAGCATGATATTTCTTTAGTTGTGTTACATGTGGAAAGTGACCTCGATTCAAGGTAGTTTCCAGGACATCACTGGGCAAGGTATTCCAGTAGTCACAGACCGAAAACTGCATGGATTAAACTAAAATGTTCAAATCACAGGATTTACTAAATCAATTTAAAACACACAGTGAGTGATGAGGGGCTCCAGATGGGGTAGTTAACACATTTCTAATAAGTGCCATCCTGGTAAAAGAGCCATACAACCTGTATCCTGATTTATGCAATTATATATATATATATATATATATATATATATATATATATATATATATATATATATATACCTCATCAGCCTTCCAGGCTGAAGGTGTGGTTATGAGGACCAGAGTTTAGGTTTGCACAAAAGGGGTCCACAGATAAAACAAATTCCCCAGTGCCAATGACACACTTGCTCTATCACAGACATGTAAGGCCGAGTACACCTGGCCACAGCTGTGGCATTTCAGTTAGCCTGCCGAACAGCCATGTGTTTTATTGGTCTTTATAGGCAAAAAACGTGAGGCGTCAGAAGGAGATTATACTGTGTGTGTGTCACCAGTGGGTGACCAAACTTGGGGGTGGCAGTCATCTACCCAGAGGTGACAGGAGAATAATTTGTTCTTTCCATCTCTTTCCATGTATAAGCCATGCTCTGGTTTGTTACATCATATTTCGATTCTATCTTTGGGATGTCTTGCAGGTTGCTGCCATGCTGTGTGTATTTAATGCATCTTACGAATTCTGCCCATGTGTAGCAAGCTACTTGCTTACTTGTTCTCTATACTTACCACATTCTATGAGTTTTGTTTATACTACATAAGCTAGCTATCTATGCTTAATTTCTCTTCTGTGTTTTATCAATGCTGCTTGTAGTTTTATCGCTTTTTAAAATCTTTATGCCCGAATTGAACAGTGTCAGACAATACAGTAAACATAAAAATGTATGCACACACACATACATTACCATGAAAGATGAATTAGCAATTAAAACAGACAAAAGGAATCAGAAAACCTACAAATTTGTAAATTGAAATAAATTTGTATGCCTTAATTTCAAACAGAAGTATGACAATACTATATGAATTAAGGATTTAATTTTGTATTTTTTGTTTTCATGTAATTTAATCAAAGTTTAAAAGTTAAAAAACTGAGATCTATATCCCATTCTCAAGTGCCAAATGAAAGTCTTGTAAAATTGAAACTTATCTGAGAAACAAACTATCATTTACTTAGAGTCAGTAATTCCTAATTAAGGTTTAAGAACTTGACACGATCATACTTATTATTGCTCAGAGAAGCATATTTAGTTAATTAGTACATTTACTATCTCTCCCTGCTATTTATACCAAGCTACATTGATCTTTTAGCCATAACATATGTCAAAATATACACTGTACATGCAAAAGAATTGATAAAAGGGTGATCTCTGAACTTTAACTTCCTTGATTCCTGCCCATTCCTTTACTGTGAAACATATGGTATGCATTCAATTCCTGGAGTAAATGGGAAGATTACTGAATGAATGGATTAATGACAGGGACAGCAGTGATTTCTTCAGCATGATACTCACACAGCACTTGCAATTGGTTAGCCTAGATAAAGTCATAACTCTTCTACTTAACTACTAATAGGATGACTAGGTCAGGTCATTTAAGTTTCTCCAGCCTCAGTTTCTTTCTTTGACCTATACTGACCTGCATTACTGTTGTAAAGACTAAGGTAATACATGTGGAGAGTGTATATGCTACAAAATAGAAAGTGCTGTAATCAGGTAAAATATGATTATTTTTTCTGGCTGCGTCTGGTCTTCGATTTGGTGCGCGGGCTTCTCTCTAGTTGTGGCATGCGGGTTTTCTCTAGTTGTGGCATGAGGGCTCCAGGGCGTGTGGGCTCAGCAGTTGTGGCGCATGGGCTTAGTTGCCCCGCAGCATGTGGGATCTTAATTGCCCGACCAGGGATCGAACCCATGTCCCCTGCATTGGAAGGCGGATTCTTTACCACTGGACCACCAGGGAAGCCCCAGTAAAATATGATTAACAGTGAACTTAACTTCTATTATTGATGTTTGTCTGAGTATGTTCTCTTGCTTTTCATATGTTTCTGTGTTTCCTGATTTGGACCTTTCTTCTGGATGAAAATTGAGATTTTAAGATTCCCTTGTTGCCTCATCATGGATACCAATCATTGCTGCTAGTGTAAATCAAAGATTACTGAAAATACTTGCCTTTAATGTGTCCTGGGGCTGAAAGTGTAAACTTTTAAGGGCATATACATCCGGGACCCATTTGGCTAGTAACCGTACTTTAATACTAATAATTCTTATTACTTTATTACATTAGTTTTAGAATGAATTTTTTATGATACTTTTTTTCACAGCCAAACTGCAGCTAAATCTTTTTTGACATGTCCTAGTATCTGTATGTTTTTTAACATAATTATTTTCTTTGACTAACTTCTTCCTATTTAGCTCTGAAATTGTCACAAACATTTTATTGCCTGACTCACCTTAGCCTCTTTTGGGTTTAAAATCCAAAACATTGCATTTTTACTGCACTGCCATCTCCAAGAACCTCTTACCTCAAGTTTACTCTAGAAGGCAAAAGTATAGAAAACAAGTTTGAAAAGGGGAGCTCAATTTAGACTTCAACTTTGCAGGGTAAGAATCCTGGGACTCTTTCTAGAGTTGGGTCTACTCTGTTTAGCCTCAGTATTCTGTTCAAATGTAGTAGAACTGTGAATTCTATCCCATTTGTTTCGCCCAAATACACATATTAAGTACACAGTGCAATAAAAACAAATATAAATGGTCCATCTTGAATCGTCCTGGCCGCTGCTGCTTTTCTGCTTTAATGACCAATTAAACTATATGCAGGGTTAAAAGTTTACCTAAGAAATGTTCTTACATATTTATGTATTATGCCTACACATATACATATATCGGGAAATCACTAATTGTTGATCCAAAAGCAGTGCTTCTCAAACTTTAATGTGCTTTCGAATCACCTGGGGATCTTGTTAAAAGGTAGATTCTAAGTCTAGGTCTGGAATCGGCAGAGATTCCACATTCTAACAAGCTCTCAGATTTGACCATGCTTTGCATAGCGAGGCCCTAGAGGATGTAAAAGCTTTCAGTGATGATTCCATCCCTTGCAGAACTCTGTGCCTGGTACACTGTGGGTCTTTGCATAAGTGAATGAAAACATTCATTTTACACAGCTGTATAGCTATGCTGATGTAGGGGAAGAAAAATAAATTTTCCTCTACCTTTCTGCATTCTTGGCTGAAACCCCTATAATAAAAGACAGATTAATAAGAAAAAAACAAACATAAATTTATTAACATGTGTACCTCACGTACACATGGGAGATACTCAAGGGAAAATTAGTAACTCCCTGAGGTGCCTTAGAACTGAAGATTAAATACCATCTTAATAGGGAAAGGGGCTGGGGGATGTAGGTCTCTTAGAGGAGAATGAATGATCATTAGGAAGGTGAATGGGTCCTTAGAAGAATAGATGGGAGGTATGACAGTTTGTGACAAAGTGTGTCTCAGTGTGATGCCTCTTCTGTGACAAAAGTCGATCTTCCCTGGTTGTTGAAACTCCCAGGGAGGGGATTTATGACAACTGAGTTCCTTCTGGAAGATCTGCCTTTAGGCAGATAAGGGAAGTTCAGAGAAAGCTTTTCCCCACACTTGCTGTCCTCCAAGTGCCTACAGCTCAAAAGAATCAATATGCCAAAGTGGCTTGTTTTGGAGTGGCATATGCCTTCACTGACAAAAAAAAAAGTTATAAAATTGGGTTATTCTTTTCTGTTTTAAAGACAAAGCTGGACTTTTTCAAAATTCTCTGTAATTCTTCCAGAGTAGAGCAGATTACTTGTGTCATTAGAAGAGTCCATTCCAATTAAGCTGATAGACCCTAGCCATGAAACATGAAAATACAACCTATGCATGGTAAAGAAATTCCTCACTAAAGCTCTTCTTTGTTGAATGTTTTGGTCTGTTTGGGCTGCTATAACAAAAATACAATAGACTGGGTGGTTTATAAACAACAGATATTTATTTCTCAGTTCTGCAGACTGGAAAGTTCAAGATCAAACTGCTGGGAGATTTAGTATCTACTGAGAGCCAGCTTCCTGGTTCATAAGACGGCTGACTTCTCACTCTGTCCTCACATGGTAGAAGAAGGAAGGGAGCTCTTTGGGGCTCTGGTTTATGAGGCACTAATGCCATTCATGAGGGCTCTACCCTCATGACCTAATTAAATCCCACAGGCCACACCTCTTAATACCATCACATGGGGGGTTAGGATTTCACCATTAGCATTTCAACATAAACATTGAATCCATCGCATTGAACTACCCAAAATATCAGATTACTGGTTAATAAAACCAAACTAAGGTTTGATTCAAAGTCACTGCAAGAAGAGAGACCACCACCTAGACAGAGTCTGAAGTGTTATCTCAGAAGGGGAAGTAAGAAGTAGGATATATATAGGATTTTGGAGCCTGGGCCTTTCAAGGTGGGAAACTGAGTGGATCTGGGCAAAGTTCATAATATAATAGTTCAGAATTGATGGACACGGTGAAATGAGGACCTTGAAGCAAGTATGGATAAATAAAATTTGTTTGATTAAGCAAGTTTATTTGTTCAAAAGAGCAGATTGCTGTCTCCAGTGAGTTAATCTATAGAAATTTCCTGAAGGAGTAAAGTTATTTATTCCCTTAGACTTATTTTTCCCAGGCAGAGTTTTCCTGGAACAACTAGGTCATGTTGACAGAGGTGGTCTGCTGTCTTAGCTAAGTCACGTTGACACAGTCTTGTTCTCACCCTGCACCAGCATGTGATGGTCTTGTGTTCGGGAATCCCACTCATGGTAGCATGTTGCTATTACACACTTCCAATAGGTTTTTCCCTCATCGACACTATTCAAATAGATAGAATCTATGAGACAGAGATCCTGTTTCTTGGAGACCCCTGCTGTTTGACAAAGGTTTTGTGAGGACTCAAAATCGTTATCATAATTTTTGACTCTCTTTTGGGTCTTGAATCCCATTTGTTGATGCAGCTTTCATTATTCCATTCCCCACGCCCAGAGCCTTTTACATGTAATGTGTAAGCCACCCCCTAAATATTCAATGCTGTTAATGATGGGATAAATTCATACAGAAATATTTACAATGGATGTAGAATTTTCCTTGGGGACTCAGAGGAGAGAGAAATTCATTCTGAATAAGGGAAGATTTGGGGCTGCAGATAAAAATTTGTGCCGTACCTTGAAGTGTGAAAGAAAAAAATTGATGCATAATAAAATAACGAGTCTCCTCTGTTTAGGTGGCACCATAAACATATTAGATCGGAACAACGGGTAACAAATAGATACATAAACTAGTTGATAATTCAAATTTTCTTTTTCAATGTGTGGTTTTGACATTTGCAAGGCACAATCATGTATAATTTATAGCTATTTATAGCTATTAGACACTAAGCCCTATGGCTATATATACCAAATATAGAAAACCTGCACAAATCATGTGTTATCAGGATTCTCAGAAGGAAGGTTTGTAGTGTCAATGTTAAAAACTAAAAGGAAAAAAATGATTTTTTCTCATGTTGTCCAGGTTTATTCTCTTCTCTCAAATCAAAGGCTAAGTTCTCTCCACTTTGAATTTCACAAATGCAGCATGTATGTAACTGAGCAAAATTAGTCTATCATTTTAAATTTTTGGTAAGATTTACCTTTTCCTTGTATTTTTCACTGAAACAAAATAGTAAGCACAAATAAGTAAAGAGTTAAAAGTTTTCTAAAGAGGCATATGGTCCAAATTTTCTGTTCTTATACCCACAAAATCCTTTTTTAATACTGTTAACACATGCAAAGGAGGGGAATCAGATCCATTGTATTTTGCTATCTTTCCCTTGAATTTTAATTTAAAATGAGAATGAAATTAACAGGCCAGTAGGCTTCTTGTGAGCTTTAGGGATAAAAAATGATCAGACTGGTATTTTGCAAGCCAGATGGGTTACAGAAGCAAGTGAACTTTTATGTTTGGTCTGTTTCTTAATTACCAAAGGCTCCAACCTGTAGATGGGAAAGGAATTTAGCATTTGACAGTACTTAACATTAAGGAAAGAATACAATGAATGATATACAATATTTGATGTTTATAGGAGACAGGTAAAGTAAAATATAGATAATATAAATTCGGAACACATAAGAAATTAACCAGTTGTTGCAGCTATAAGAGAAATGTGCTATGAAATCTTTTTAAACAGTAAATAAAATGTTCACAAGAAACTGACCAAAACCTGATAAAAAGCACAGAGAATGACTGATTAAAGATGGATTCTGAATGCGTTTTACATTTTGAAATCTATAAAGCTTAATTGTAAAAATGCAATACAATGTACACTGTGAAAATGTAGCCTCTTCAGTCAGCTGTTTCTTTGTTAAGATCAACGAACAGGAAAGCAACGATCTTTATCAGAGCCATTAGTGGGATATAGAAAGTGAGCATCTCCGTGCTCCCTCTCCTGTCCTTCTTGTTTAAAGCAGGGCCGTAATTCTGTTCTTTGGTGGTGCTGCAATTTTCTCAAATGCTTTGCAATCCTGGACAATTTTAGGACTGTCTTCCCCCATTTCTGTCTGTCCTGCAGACTTGAATCCCAAATGACTGCAGACGTCCAGACCATCTTACAGCTGCTGCAGAAACAAACCACTGTGGTCCCCCCAGCCTACAGTATGGTAACTGCAGGAACAGAGTATCAGAGACCCGTCATCCGCCTGATGAGAACCAGTCATCCGGTAGCATCCATCAAGACGGATCGAACTTTCAGTCCTTCCTCACAAGTGAGTATAGATAGCGTATAACCAAGAGTGTCTCTCAAAGTGTGTTTCCAGGGACCACCTGAATCAGAATCACCTGGGCTGCAGTGGAAAATACAGATTCTCATCCCCATCTCTGTTTTTCCTCAACTAGAACATCTGGGAATGAGCCCTGTAATCTCCATCTTAAACAAGCTCCCCAACCCCGACCTTAACCCCCGATTCTTTTGCTCATTTAAACTTTGGGAACAATGGACCTAGAAGAATGATCTTAAAACACTAGTATTTTTTTTTTTAAAGAAAAAGCTTTTTTTCAAATATCAATCTACTTAAGTTTATAAATGGTAGAGCTTTGAAAGCTAAGGATTAGCCCTGGGTCCAAAAAATGCTTCAAATAAAGGTTTGTAATTTGCTCTAATGACAAGAGGCACCCTTGAGCAGGGTCTCAGGAAGGAAGGGGCAGAGAAATAGCAGCAATAACAAGCAATAGCAAGACCCGAGATCCAAGTGCAATCAGACTAGTAACCACATCTGTGCCCCACCCATCACCAGTGAGCTCTAAACTTTTCTCACCTTGGTGATGGTAAGAGGAATGTTAGTGTCCTTATCTTTCCTCTGAAGTCCTGTGAGGAACCCTTTGAATTATGTTAATATGAAAAGTCCAACTCCTTTGGAATTCTATTTTGGGAATCATTCTTAATTACTTAAACACTGTGGCCAAACTGGACCTAAGAACAATGATTTAAATAAGAATTTACAGCACTATCTTGTAAAAACTTTTTTAGAAGTTTGGGAATTGAGTGCAAAATGCTCTGGGGAATGAAACTATATTAATAGCATGAGGTAATGTGACTGAAGGAAAATAATGCAATTTTTCTGAAATATGAAAGCATAGATTAATTTATCTCGAGTTTTGAATGGCTGGGAAACATGCAAAACCATGTACTTTGTTTTTTGCTTTCAGTGGATTTAGATAATATTTTCTGCCAAGGGATGGGTGATTTTCCTTCCTTTCTTTTTTCTTTCTCCTTGTTCTCCAAATGTACTTACCCAATGACCCACCTTTTTGATCCCAGTTTTGTTGGGAATTATGAATTAAAACTCATCTGGAAAACTCAATGTGAAATATTGTGTTTAAAATAATAATAATAATAATCTGATATGGCTTCGAAGTAAAATTAAAGATCTTGGAATGGTTATATAGGATTATCTAAACTGATACCTGACCTTCAGTATCTTGACCCACCTTTGAGAGGGAAAGCTTGGTTAATACCACTAATCAAATACAGATTTATGGAAAAAGAAACATGTTTAGATTTCATGAGTGTAATTTTAGAAATATATCCAAATGAATTATAAAAGCATGTTTTCTTCTCTTTTCTTTCTATCAGTGTCCTGAATTTCTAGACCTTGAAAAATCTAAACTTAAATCCAAAGAATCCCTCTCAAGTGGGGTGCATCTGAACACAGCTTCGGAAGACAACTTGACTTCACTTTTAAAACAAGACAGTGATCTCTCTTTAGAGCTTCACCCCCGGAGGCAAAGAAAAACTTGCCTTCATCCAATTAGGCATCCTTCTTTGACAGATTCATCCCTAAGCACTGTAGGAATCTTGGGTCTTCATAGGCATGTTTCTGATCCTGGTCTTCCGGGGAAATAATCATTTTGTACTATTTATTCCACATACAATGTAAGTGCTTTTAATGGCTGATTTCCTTTTTTGTATTTAAATCCTCTCTACTTGACTCAGGGGCTCACAAGTTACCATTATATGCAAAAGTACTGTATATTTTCCTAAATTGAAGCTTGTAAGGTAAAATTGAGCAGTTAGGATGTAAATATATCTATGAACTCTTTTGTTCCAAATGTTAAAACTGCCAGCATCTCAAGGCACCTTATTTTTTATTTTTATTTTTTAAATCATGTGCATGTTAGGAAACTCCAATTTCTCTTGCATGGAGACTCCTATTTACTGCTTTTACTAAACCCATACTTTGTAATGAAAATGCCTTCCAAGCAAATAAGAAAGCAAAGGATAAAACTGTTCATGGGTGCAACTCAGATGATCCTCAACTCATGGAAGTTCAAGGGGGAGATAGGGAACCTTGTCACTTTTGAGGACAGATACCCTTCTGGATTGAGATGTTTATAGTAAATTACATTCATTCCTGCACGCTAAAAAATATATATATATATACAGTTTTAGAGTTATAAATCTCTGACAGTAGAGGAAACCGTGTCCAAATACATGAATATAGGCCAGCTTTAATGAGGACAAAAAGGCCTTTCTATTTAAAATTCTGTCTCTAACTGAATTCACAAACTCCCTAAAATATTTTCCACTGGCATGTTTCCTTGAATGCTCAGAAACAAGTTTCTCTAATTTTTCTTTTTCTTTGGTGGCGGGGGTGGGGTGGGAGGGATTCTTCTTCAGAACTGCTAAAGTGCTACAGACGCAAACTGATATCCACAGCTTTCTTCTGACTTATATTTTAGGGCAATCCTGAATTTGATCAAAAGAGTTTATTGACGTACATTGTTTTCTTCCCCCCAAAACGTACAATTTTAGTGGATTTGTGTGGCGAAACTAGCTTCCATGAAGTATATGCTGTGCTATGGCTTTCTAATCCCGGCTGTAAAAGAACAACGTGCATTTACCTACGTATAAAGAAAATGCACAAATTTTAAAATTTTAATTTTATTTGGTTACTCAAATACATTTGCTAATCAAAGATTAAATGAAAATCTATCCTGTATGGATTGGGCTGAATATATATTGACTCCAGAATATCAGAATATACCATGGAATATATTTTAATATATTCGACTGTTAGATTATTTTGGGGGAGTGGTGGTATATGCCTCTCATACAATCAGGGTACAGAAAAATTGCAAGCTAATTTAAGATTCTGATTAGTCAAATTCTAGTTGAGAAATTTTATTTTTCAATTCATTTGAATACAATTTTTAACTTATTATGGACTGGCCCATTGTATCCTCTCCTTCTGAACAAAATTGTGAAAATCCTTCAAAGTTTCTTTATCCTTTACTAATTTTTATACTCACATATATTTTTAAAGAGACATTATATCTGTATATGTTATTAAATGGATTAATATCTATCCCTCCAGGATAGAAATATAATCTATTGACTTACTTTTACCTTTGACACTAGAATATTAGTTTCAGATACAAGCAATTTATTTAAATTTACAAAAACTTGGCACTACTTAAAATATGATTAAAGCAACCTTAAATTACTCCATATATGTTTTCTAATGGTTCCATAAATTGCTAATCTGTAGGGGGATGCAATCTGTAGGTACAGGCATGTTCTTATCCCTGCTAAATTTCTGCAGACAAAAACATTGATGAAGTACACATGACAGAATGACCAGTCAATTCAATAGAAGTATAATTCTTCTAACCAGCTTTCCAAACCATTTGGTGTTATGCAGATAGAAATTTGGGGACTAACCAATGCTTTCTTTTCCTCATTCAACAAACTTTTATGGGTACCTAGCAGGGAAGAGAGAAATGGCTGCCTCTGATTCAGAGGACAACTTAGGGATTCTACTTCCGTATTTAGGCAGATCTGTGCAGCTGCAACAAGTTTCATAAGGATTGTCAGGCCACGCTCCAGAGAAATTCAGAATGAATTCACCAGAGGATGTTCATTTGTAGAAGGAGAGGATTTGGCAGGTGAGGAATTTAGATCTGATTGTTTGATTAGTGAACGCTTCAGCTGCAACATTGGGTATGACATGCATAAAATTCAGCCTTCCACACATAGTCTCTGTACTTCTTTATAAAAACTAAGCACGAAGAAATAGGAAGATGGGGACGGGTGTGCAAGCATCCAGATTGTTTAAATTCTAGTATAACATAAACCTTTTTTCTTCTTAATTCCTCAACATAAAAGAATTGCTTGATAAAATCTCAGGGAGTTGGACAGGATTAGGAAGGCCCATTCCTACAGGATATTAGCTTTAAAAGAGACCAAGCAGTATAAAGATGTGGTGAGTCAGGCATAAAAGTCAGAAGACTTAGTAGTTACAATGACTTAAACCAAAGGAATTATCTTCATTTACAAGATTCATCCTCTTGTCCTAGCCGAACTAATGCCTGAAGTCACTGTCACTTTCCCCATGGGCGGTAGCAAAAACAGTCTGAGCCCTCCATCTTGGGACCCTGCTGAGAGCCAGGTTTCACTGCTGTAGCTTTAACAGCAGTATAGCAACCGCTCTCCTTCTAGGTAATTAAAAGCACTAACATAATGCTTTTTGCCTTCCACCTAAAAATAATATTTATATTGATATAAATATTTATATTTCAAATAATATATAATATTAATATTTAGGTCTCCAGGCCTAAATAAAATGACATCTAATATCTAAAGTTTATTTGGGTTAGATGTTTTCTGATGGTATTATTTGCTGGGCAGAGATCTGAAAGACTTATCAGATCTTACCCTCCTATAGAGGAGTCCCATACTCTTAATTAGCTGAGAAAACCAGGAATGAAAAACGCTGAAGCAATGTCCTTGTAGGGTTTTTAAATAATCACTCATTCAACAAACATGGGAAGGTAGGGGCACATCTGGGACAGTACAGTTTCTTAAGTCCATTATAATGGGTTGGTCATCAGAGTTGAACTTTTTGACTCTTCTAGTCAGAACGTAAGGAAACCGAATCAGGCCATAGTAGAATTTGGTGTCAGGTTTAATGTGTGTATGAGGGTTTAATGTATGTTACTCACAAGGTCCTTTTGGAGGTTGATCCTTAGCAGTGGTTCTCAAATGCTTAAAAGAACAAAGTCCTAATACAAATGTTATTTTAAAATCCCATCATATATTATCTAAGGAAAAAATTGATCACCTGATCTGCCTATCTAAAATAAGAATTATTAACAATAGTATCTGTCCTCTGAATGCCTTTCATGGTTAAAGAAAGGAATCTGGTAGAACTAGTTACTAAAAGTGAATTGGAGTTTTTCAAATGGGTTATCCATGGTTAAAACCAAAAGTAGATCAATTATTTAAGTGGATTTCTAACTGTAAATTGTTTATAAATTACAAAAAAAACTTAAATGTTATTCGATTTCTAATCACATTTTTTGCAGTAAAACAAATGTGTCTATCATGTGAGTTCTAAGAGGCACCTGAAAGACAGGATGATGATATCCTTAAGGGAGGCCCTCGAATTAGCTGCACTAGCTCCAACCACCTGGGAACTTGTTAGAAACATATTTTTGGGTGTCACCCGTACCTATTAAATCAGAAGCTTTGGGGGTGGGGCCAGTAATCACATTATAACAAGCCCTTCTCCATATGATTCTGATTCTGATGCATGTGAACACTTTGAGAATCACCCATACAGGGTTCTGTGGTCAGACCAACTTGGGTCTCAGCATGAGTTCTTCCATTAATAGCTGTGTGACCCTGAGCAAGTTAATTAACCTCCCTGAGTCTTTTTCCAGAGATAATGGTACCTGCCCTGAAGACACCTGAGGAGGAAATGAGATAACATATAGGAAAGTGCCTGGCACGTAGTAGGTGCTCAAAAATGCTAGATTCTTTGGCTCTCATCCAGGAACATAACATTATGTTCAATCAGGAAAACAAACAATTTCCCACAATTTAGCTTTTGCACAACGTGCAATGTCTCCAGCTAAATAGCTGTTACCGAGACTAAAGTTTTCGATTCAGAAAAACTCAAGTGTAGCTATTGGTGTCTCTCTCCTAATTGTATTTTGCACTATTAGGTTTATAGCTTTAAAGTAATACTATTCACAATAGTAATTGTGAGACTATGAATCTCATCTTTGCAAACGTATCTACTCTGAAGTGATGTTAAATGCCAAGTGTGCAAAGATGATCTGTTGAATTCAGTATGACTAGAATGTATTCCGTGAAGACTGGCTCACTAAGGAAGCCTCTTTACATCCATGATAGTTCCCAAATGGATATTTAAAAATAATTTTCAAAGTACAATTTTGGAAGAAAATAGTGTTTTTTCAGAAAATAGGATTTCACAGTTGTAATGGCTCTTTTCAGGCATCTAGGCCCACTCCCTCATGGCACAGACATTAATTACACAGACGCAGCCTGCCTAAGCTCAGTGTGCAGTGGCAGCAACGGCAAGAGACTCAGTGTGGTAAGCCTGAATTCAGATCCTACCTCCTCTACTCACTGTCAAGACAGACCCTCAGTGAGCCCCAGTATCCAAAACTATAAAAATGAGACATCTTAAATATCTTGAAGGGGTGTTGAGGGGTCTCTGAAATATATTTGTGGAAGTGCTTTGTAAACCACAAGGCACCGTAAAACTGTAAGGTCATCGTGTGACTTATGCGTCATCACAAAGGTGGTGGTCTTGTGGTACCAGTGCAGTAGCACTACTTAGGTCTTCTAAAAACCTTTCAGTGCTCTTTCCCCTGCCTGACACTGCCTGCATTTAACCTTTATGACAAAAATCTATAGGGTGTTTCTCACACAACTCTCAAAGATGCATCTGATCAGAGGAGAACGCCAGCATTAGGGAAGCTTCCTCTGCCATAGCACCCCAATATTTGTCAAATATTACATTTGTCCAAGATCCATAAAATTACATTTGCATTGTAATTGTTTTCTAGGTATGCAATAGCTTCCCCTTCTCCCTCTCACCTGTTTTCATTTAAAGGTGTTTTTCTTGTGGTTCTCGTTAACTTACTATGCAGTGATGTCAACCTTTTAAAAACTAAATGGATTGTGTTTTTAAATGCTTTATAAAGCATTAGGTATTGTGAGTGATCAGTGCCCAAGCTTACAATAATTCATTACATGCTCTTGTGGTACAAACACACTTTAAGAATATGCAATACACAAAAGACATGAATTATTAATAACTATTAATAATTGACAGCATAAAAGAAATTATTACAAGGCTTATATAAACTATTAAATGGGGGTTGAGAGAGATGTCTAAAATTTATTTAAAACTGACACATTATTACTATGAATAGAATAACACATCTCGAGGAATGCAATGTTAAGAACACAGAACCATAAAATTGACCAATTGCATTTTTCTTCCAATCATAATCCAACTTTTAAGTGAGAATACCAAGAATTAATACAGAAATGCTCCCAATAAAATATTTTTATTTTGAGAAGTGGCAATATTAACATGGTTATTCTTGAAAAGCTAGTATCAAAACCCAGATGAATTACTGAATTGCAGTCATGACATCTGTGACTTACATTAGTTCATTTATATTTTGAGAGACACAAAATAATTTAGCACAGCTGTGGTTTTAAAGTACTATATGTTTTACCTATGTTCTTTGTACTTCCACTGTCTGTATATTAATGGCGTTTTTAAGTTGAAAATAATCAAATAATCACAACTGTTAACATTTAAACTGTATTTGTTAATACTGACAATATATTGTTTGAGTATTTGAGAAAATTCCACACAATTCCATCATTCTTATGTTATTTAGGTGTAAAATTCAAAGGTCAGTAATCTTATAATTAACTCCTCCAAAGAGCCTCATCAAAATGGCCCTGTAATTACAATAGCACTGAAATAATATGGTACTCTTTTTCCAAATATTAAGGAAATAGGATAAAAATATTGGGGGATCCCTAGTTTTTAATCTCCTAGGCACCTGCCAATTTTAATTAAAGGCATATTACCTATTTTTAGCTGAAATTTGTGTTCTATAATTTTGTTAGGAATATGTATACCAGAATGTTTGCCAGTTAAAAAATAATACATTTCAAACAGTAATGTGTGTAATTACTTGAAAACGTCAGTCATCTGATATAAAGAAGCTCGCTCACATTGGTTAAGTAGTAGTACTTTGGAATGCTTTACACGTAATGAAACAATCTACCAAAACACGTATATTTCCTAGTCTTTATGCACATAGCGTAGCATGAAATCATGATGCTTTTGAAATACTCTGCGCAGAAGTATTTATTTTTTAGCAAATATTTTCTTCAAAGATTGGTATGTGATATTGACAGTGTAATCTACTTGCACAACTAGTTTTGCAATAACCTTCCACAAATAACTGTAAATAAGAAAACTGTAAATTTCATGTAAAAATGGTTGCAAATTTTTGGTAGCTAAAAGTGTACAAGTTGTATTGAAAATATAGTATATATACATAATTTAAGAATGAAGCATATAATTTCTGATCTATTTATACATGAAAATTCAAGAATTTGTAAAAGAAATTATTTTGGGGAAAAAGAAAGTAAATCTCATTAGCTACTTAGGATACTTTTATTAGAGAAGCCAACTCTTTCCAACATTTTGCTAGGTACAGCGATAGATACAGGCATGGTGGTGCTGATGTATTTCACAAAATCACATAATTGTAACAGTGCTACAGTTTTACTGAGTTCCACTGAGGCGCTAGTAAGCTGGACTGAGTGGTAAAAAGCATTAAATCTCAAATTAAAGAAACATAAAAACACTGCACTTCTTGCCTGTTGAGAACACAACAGTAACTTACTAAAACATTTATTGTTTGATTATTTAAAATTTCTGATGGCTAATCAGGCTCTAACATGCATGTGAGACAAAGTTTTTCATAATGTATGCTTGATACATATTTTTCATCTAGAATGAAAATACTGGGATATTATTTTCATTTGCCTAAGTTTCATACATTCTTAATTCTTCCCCTGGAATCATTTATCTATTACTTTTTAAAACATCAAACTATCTTCAAAGAAAACTTTTTTAAATAAAATTGGTTAATCATAATATGGCATGTTTTAAGCTAAGGGCTGTTTAGTCTGTTTAAGGTTGAGAATACCTACCATTCATTTTTAACGTTTAAAAAACCAAGAGAACATTCCCTACTTGATAAATAAAAAATGAAATCAGAGTAGCAGAAAGCACTGCATTGATATCTACAAGTGAAGCTGATTAGAAAATAAGAATCAAAGTATGAAAAAGCAAAATATTTAAAAACTTAGTCTCTTGCCTTGAGATAAATTGGGGGTAATGCATTTAGATAGCTTTGGGCAATTAAATATGTATCCACAAGTTCAGTTAATCCGAAAATCATTTTTAAATGGCCTATAATTTTCAAAAGAATATGGATCTTCAATTAGTATGTTTCTAGAACATCCATACTAGCAATGTTCAGGTTATCCTTTGCAATTTCAGTAATCATAACAAGATAAAACGTGATTAAATACAGTCAACTAAAATGCAAATGACTATGTGTATATCTGTAAAGTACATATTCATATTTTTACGCTTATGGGAAAAGGTCGCACCCACACACACACACACACAGTATCAGAAGGGGTACTAATTCCTGGCATACTTGTCTCTGAATATAGGTATTAAATGACCTAGACCAATTCTTCTCACTCCCTGTAAGATTTCCAAATTGCCACCATCTCTGATGTTGCAGAAGGGGCACACCTAAAAACGTAAGTAGCACATAGGCAAGGAGCCTACTCATTCCCTCTGTGGCACATCATAGTAGCATAGAAGTGCCACCAAGGTCTACTTACTATATATTCAGATATAGAAGCACGTCTGAGTTTTGAATGCTCAAAATGTAATACACAAAGCTGCATATTACCAAGCTACATGGGTAAAACGAATGTTAAGTAATATAAGGCTCTTTTCTTTACTATATGTTTTTTAAAATAAGTAGAAAAAGACATGGCAAGAAACAAAAACGCAGGTTTCCCAGCATTCAAATACTGAGCTGATAGTGAGACAGAGAAATTTTTCATAACTTTCCCAGTTTTCTGGCAAGTAGTTTTGTGCTCAGAGTTCTAAGTTACAGGACAATTTGAATTCAATATGGACATATGTGATGTTCTGATCTTATTCTAGACTACAAATTATCTGAACAGTAGTCATTTAAAATCCTGCCTGCATTCATCACTATAATAACAGAAATTCTAAATATTTATTTTTTCTTTGTATCATCTAATATTATTATGAAGTCAAGATATACTCTTAGATGATAACTTAGCATTGTACATTTATTTCAAAATGCTTAATTTACTATGAAAATGATTTGATTAAGACCAACAGAAATGTGATCTTTTAATACAAGTTTCAGAGTAATCAAACACCCATGGTTGCATTTTAAAGTTTAAAAGAAAAACCTGAAAAATGTATTGAATTTTACTCACTAGATTTAATTTACCAGATTTTGACAAATCTATTCCTATTAATTTCCCAGAAAACTGCTACAAAGAAAACATATCATTTATGAGTCTGTCAAACATAAAAGGACAAAGAAAAGCACACTTCTGACAAGTAGTATTTCTTTTGTTTGTCGTTTAGTAATGCCATAACAGGTGAACTTGATTTGTATATTTAAAGAAATCATCACAAATTAATTTTTTTATGTTCTTAATTACACAGATTTTAACTACATTGATAAATTTTACTTTCTTCCAGGGTAAATGCCTTTTCTGGAAATAAACATATCACTTGACATTTTTTTTATTACTTTCTGTTTCTGAATTCATGCTTGATAGATCAATTGAACGCAGTCCTTGAAATAACATTTAAAGTGGACCAAATTAAGATTCCAATAGTGTTAATCTCCCCTTGATGTAATTTAAAATGTGTAAACTGCCACTCGAAATAGAAGTGTAATTCCTGACATTTAATCATTTGGCAGTCTTTTAGGCATAGGTGAATTACTGCACTGTTATTTGAACTGAAGCATCTCATAATATATATGTAACAGATTTTGTATGATGCAAAACTTTACAGCAAGCTATTTGAATGTTTATTAAAAAAATTCTCAAAATGACATGGAAACATGTTTATTGGATAAATAAAAGCACTTAGACATTAAGAGTGTACATTATTCAATAATTTACATCATCATAAGAAAACTGGGGCATGAGTTAACCAGTACAAACTACCAAACTATATTCATATTCCAGTCATACTCCCTGTAAAACTATTTAATTTTTACCTTAGTAATGGATGTCTGTTTAATTATTTTAAAGCATCAAAAATGTGAACTGCATTTCAGCAAAAAAATCCTAGTAATATATTCTCTAAGGCTAATGTTTATGTAATTATCTATCTAATGTAAAGTGCAAAGAACTGTCTGACAACTGGGCTGGATTGGCATGGAACATTAGTTTTGCTAAGAGGAAGGGTTCTGTGGTTAAAAAAAAAAAAAAAAGTTCGGAAAAAACTGGGTCAAATAAAATTAAATGAGATTTTCTGTACCTTAGGCTTTATTAAGCTCCCTGAGGAAGGTGAGACTTTCCCAAATACGTTTGGTCATGGAAACTCCTTCTTCACAGACCTCCTATGACCAAAAGTCATAGGAACACCTTTGGGAAAGGATGACTTAGAGAATTGTGTGAAGAAGTTCTAACACAAAGTGTCATTTGGCAAAACTTATATGAGTCATGTCAAGCCATTTAAAAAGTTTTACCTCAACTATGAGCATCCAAATAAGGAAAATTATAATTGACCTCAGAATAGGACGGTAACAACCACCTGTATAAATCGGATGTTAAGATTCCATGCTACTGAGTCATAGTATCACCCTTATTCAACATGAATGATATACAGTGTGTTTACATTAGCTTTTTCCTACAACACTTCTAATTAGAATTCGATATCTTTTATGACTCAGTTAACATTCTCTCACATTATCAAATATATGTTAATGAAAAAAAAATTAACAGCCAGAGGACAAAATTACATGGATTATTTATTCACATTTTTATAAAGCTGACCAAATGAATTTGACAGCTAATTATATAAAATTATCAATATCAACATGAATATACATTACTTCCTTTCTAGGATTTTTTTAAAGTGAAAGTTTATAAAAGGTTTTTGTTCAAGATACTACCATTCATCCTCCATTTTTAATGAAAAAAAGTTTTAAATGAAAAACTATTAATTTGGTCACGAGCCATATTAAGATTATGCCATTTGCACCATTAAGCTGGAAGATATTCAGTTAAAGTGTAAGAAAAAATATGTGGTTTATTAAAACTTCATTAAGAAAGACTTTGGGGTGTTTGCCCAGAAAGGGACTGGATTAACTGCAGCAGCTTATACCAGGAATCTTAAATGCTAAGGACCTGGTGACTCCACTTTGCAATTTCTGTAGTAACGCCACTCAAAAATGCTTCCATGATGCCTACCATGCTTAGGACGCACATTACACCTAGTGGTAAAAACTTACTGGTTTACTAATGCCAAAATCACTGGCTAATGTTGTCAAGAAAGTCAAACTTATAATTTCTGAACATTTAAACAAAGTGGTAGATTACTGGAGTTTTTTAAACTTTCTAAACAGTTAACAGCATTATGTATAAACAATTTCGTTTAAAAGGACAAATTTAAATATTGACATTTCATTAAAAATACGTCATTTCCAGAAAATCTAGATTTAGAAAAAGATGCCATTTTAGGTTACCTATAAAGTGCAGAGAAAAAAGTTATGTTTATTAAGAATTTTTTTCCACAGAAGACAATAAAACATATTGAAGAAAAATATATAGTGCAAAAAATTTAAAAAGGAAAAACAATGCCTCCTGTAGTTTTACTTCACCATAGTTTAATTTATGGTTCACCTAAGGTGATTTAAGATAAAATTTTAGGAACTACAATTTTCTTCTTCACAGGCAAAGACTCATGAGTTTCTGTTCTCTGATTATGTGATCAAAGAACAAACCCAATTACAAAGATGGCGCAAAATCTAGGCTTCCCCTTCTGGCTCACCCTCAAATACCAACAACTACAAACAAAATTTCCAAGTATAATGTATAACCTTCAGGTAAGTATAAATTAGTTTTATCTAGGCTTTCATCATTTGGCTTCTTATATAATCTATCTTGTAAGTAAGAAAGAAAATTAAAACTAAGAGGTATTTATATCACTTAATCATATATCAATATTTATTATGCAGATATCCCTAAAGTTATAAATTTATATAAATATTACAAAAACATCTCTTTTACTGCTTTGCATGGTGAGCTAAAGTAAAAACACATAGAAAGAGAAGAGATTTAACAGACAGGAACATGGAAAAGCCCCAAAAGCTTTAATTCAAAGTAGTTCAGTTCATTTCTTCCAAGCAGAGAAATTCACAGTATTTCTTCAGCCTTCAAATTCTAGACTATCAAATTGCCATAGTGCCCTGCAAAAACTAATACATAAGCAAAATCACCAGCTGGTAACAACAAAATGGTTTTGGTTTTGATTAATTATATTCTACAGAAGCATTTTCACGAGAGGAGAAATTTTGAGTTTCTAAGACTTGTAACTCAAACCAGTATTATACTAGTAGGGTAAAGTTGACCCTATAATTCCTACATAACAAAAATAAAACAAAACCTTGAAACACTAAAGAACGTGTGAAATATAATCTCTCCTTAAGTTAAAAACAAAACAAACTTGGAATCAGGTTAATAGGAACCATCTGAAATGAGAAATGAACAGTTCCATTACCTATCATAGATGAAAATTTCCTATCTCTCTTAGAAGAAAGACCATCACAAGTAAATTACTCTTTATAAAAGCAATGGTAGTTTTGCCCTTAAAAATTATTTGGAACATAAACTGCCGAAAGTCTGTCATAAAATTTAAAAGTATTTTTATGTTTACTATAAAGTCAAATTGGTATTTCTACCACGATTGAATCTTACATTTGCATTAAGCTGAAAAACATAAAGAATATGGTCTCTAAAATATATTATTTCCAGTACTGAAACCAGAGATCACTTAAATTTTTTGACAACTGTAAACATATACAGAACACAGTATAAATATCAAAAGTGTAATACAGGATACTTACATCATCATATATGAAACTCACAACCCCTTGTCGCAAGTGGTCTCTTCTCCTAAAGAAATCTTTAAACAAAAAAATTACTTTTTCTGTTATAATTTAAAATCTATAGTTTTAAATACTTGGTGTCCCCAGGTACTAAAAAATGAATAATTTTATACTCAAGTAAACCTTAAGTGATTTTATGCCCCAGGCAACTGAGATATGAAGAAAACTTTCCAAAACTGAGCTATAACAATTTTTCACTATTTATAATCCTAAATTTTTAAAGCCTTAAAGCTCTGATTAGATTTAATAGTGAATAAAGGGGGAAAATACATAATACCATCAACTTGCTGAAGAAAGTGAGGGACACCATTCAAGAAAAAAGCTACATGATACTGTACCCATAAATGGTCCATACCTGTCAATGCTCGAAGCTTCACACAGCAAGCAACATAATCATCAAAGAAAATTCTGCCATTCTTGCTATAACGTTTAACAATAGCAGTTAACGTTTGAGGACTCAACCTATAACCTAGAAAAAGGGATTGCTAGATTAAAACTTCCAAAACGAAACATCAAAAGAACACAACAAACAATGCATTCTTGTTAATAAAGTCATAAAACAAATTAACATTCAAAATTCATTACATAAAAATATACATTAGAAACAGAACACATTCCAATTGAAATTGATCAAAGGTTTCATTACTAATAGTGAAGTGGTACATAATTCTCACAATTCTAGCATTGTAAAAAAGTGATAGCTAGGAAAAAGAAAATATCTTTTTGTGTTTTTAAAATATATTTTGATTTTGAAATAAGGTCTAGTGTATGTCACAGGTTTTTTTAATGCATCAATATTTCAACCCTGTAATTTTATAGTTCTTTAAAGAATATCAGAGCTCTGGGTGTTTCTGGGAGGACTGGAGGTAGCTGTCCAGTTTTCCCAGCACCACTTATGAAAGAGGCTGTCTTTTCTCCATTGTATGTTCTTGCCTCCTTTGTCATAAATTAGGTGACCATATGTGTGTGGGTTTATCTCTGGGCTTTCTATCCTGTACCATTGAACTATATTTCTGTTTTTGTGCCAGTACCATACTGTCTTGATTACTGTAGCTTTGTAGTATAGTTTAAAGTCGGGGAGGCTGATTCCTCCAGCTCCATTTTTCTTTGTCAAGATTGCTTTGGCTATTCGGGGCCTTTTGTGTTTCCATACAAATTGTAAAATTTTTTGTTCTAATTCTGTGAAGAATGCCATTGGTAATTTGATAGGAATTGCATTGAATCTGTAGATTGCTTTGGAATGGCAATCATCAAAAAATCTACAAACAATAAATGCTGGAGAGGGTGTGGTGAAAAGGGAGCCCTCTTGCACTGTTGGTGGGAATGTAAATTGATACAGCCACTATGGAGAACAGTATGGAGATTCACTAAAAAACTAAAAATAGAACTACTACATGACCCAGCAATCCCACTACTATACCCTGAGAAAACCATAACTCAAAGGACACATGTACCCCAATATGCATTGCAGCACTATTTACAATAGTCAGGACGTGTAAACAACCTAAAGTTTGTCCGATAGATGACTGGATACAGAAAATGTGGTACATATATACAATGGAATATTACTCAGCCATAAAAAGGAATGATACCCCAGTGTTCACTGCAGCACCATGTCATGTAAGCAGCCTAATTGTCCATCAACAGATGAATGGATACAGAAAATGTATATATATATATATATATATATATACACACAATGGAATATTACTTAGCCATAAAAGGGAATGAAATTGAGGGCTTCCCTGATGGTGCAGTGGTTAAGAATCTGCCTGCCAGTGCAGGGGACACAGGTTCGAGCCCTGGCCCAGGAAGATCTCACATGTCACAGAGCAACTAAGCCTGTGCGCCACAACTACTGAGCCTGCGCTCTAGAGCCCACGAGCCACAACTACTGAAGCCCATATGCCTAGAGCCCATGCTCCACAACAAGGGAAGCCACCACAATGAGAAGCTTGCACACTGCAATGAAGAGCACCCCCGCTCGCTGCAACTAGAGAAAGCCCGTGCACAGCAACAAAGACCCAACACAGCCATAAATAAATAAATAAATAAATAAAACAAATCTATTAAAAAAAAGAAAATCAAAGCGAAGGTTATTAGTGATCTTTGCTATCATTCAAACCTATATTTCCCATTGACTATATTGCTTACAAGTGTCTTTTATAGTCAAAGAAAATTTGAGAATCAACATGGTTACTCAGAGGGGGGAGAAATAGGAAAATGTTATTCCATTTTGTCCTATAACCCTTATTCTGTTTCTTCACAGATTTTCATCTTAACCACAGTCTTCTTACTATTTCCTTGGTTCTTTATTGTCTAGCCCAGTGGACTCCAAAAGTTTTTGAATGTGTACTTCTATGAGTAAAAAGTTTTGGATCACTCACTCCCATTATATGTGTATTCATTTAGTTTTAAATTCTATACATGAATTACTATTTGATTATTTACATTTTAAAGTATATATAAAACTAAAATTTAAAAAGAATGGAATAAAAGTTAATTAAAAATATAAATTAATATATTCCACTTGTTGCACCCCTAGAGATTGTCTTATGTATTTAATGAATGTGTACACTTTACTGTGAAGAATGCTGGCCTAGAATTATTGTCTTTATATATTAATGGATTAGTAGATTTAGACAAAAGACATTAATCCAGTCAAAGGGAAAAATAATAAAAACAAATGCAACAGAAGATAATTCTATGTGTAGCTATAATGAAATACAATCCAGGAAACTTGCTAAAAGTAAATGAAACGTATAAATTAATAGAAGTCATATATGCAAACTAATGTAATTATATGCAAATAAGCCCTGAGCTTTCTATTAGAGAATTATGATCTGGATGTGGGACTGATAAAATTCATAAGATTTTCCATAGCATTCTCAGCAAAAATAATTTGAATATCTTAAAATATATCTGAAGACCTTAAATTTGAAAAATACAGAATACCTCTTTGTTACACTCAACTGCCTATGTGAACTCTTCGGTGGTTTTCTTTTTTGCAATTGGTTATATTAATTTTCCAACACTGTGCTGAATTAAGAACCAAGTTTAATTCATTAGGAATTAAGACTCTATAGTTGAACTATACATGTTTATATGGCCAGGACTGTCCCTAAAATGACCATCTATTAAAACATCTATTGATACAACGAAACTAATCATGGCTTTGACTTTAAATTGGAATTTGAGGTAATTTGCACTTGGTTCAGATTTCTGAAAGTTAAATAAAATCTTTCAAAAAGTTAGTTCTGTTACAAAAGAATTTTGTTTAAAAATGAGTGTAAATAAAATCACGAAAGTAAATACAATTAAGAAAACTACTTAAAATTGCATTAACTGTAAACAAGTTAAACCTCATTTATATTATCACTTTTTGAAAGAAAATAGACTGAGAACCTCAGCTTATCAGAGATATGCTAAAAATAAATTTACAGTCTTTTAAGATATTCTAAAATGTAGACTTCCCATTTTGAGGTTTTCCGGTGTCTGCTGTGTGTTCTACACTACAGAAAAAAAAGAAGAAAAACCAAAAAAACAGGTTTTACTGCCAGAAAGCTAGACTATGTATGGAGACCTGTAATTGAGATAAGGCTTTGCTGTCAAATTAGAGATCTTACCAAGTTACAAAAGAATACAATATAAATGGTAAGTGAGTACAAACAATTAGAATAAATTTAAGTATACTCAACAAAGGAAATTCAGAAATTGTTTTATCAACCAGACTGTATGAAAGATCATCTTTGGAAAACTCAGAAATAAAATGGTTTTGTTAAAGGTCTTAAATCAGAATGTATCTATAACCTTGAAATCAAATTGGACAACAGCTGGTGAAATAATATACCCTTTTATTACTTAGCAAATTTAAACAATTAATATTCATCTGAACAAAGATGACCTGGATCGATTCTAAAGAATGTAATATTCTTACCCATAGCAGCAATGGCTTGATTCAATTCATGACGCTCTACTGTGCCACTTCCGTCTTTATCAACAGTTATGAAATTTTGCTTCCAGGCATTAAGAGCTGCCCAAAGTTCTTTGAATTCATTAAATCCCATTTTTCCTGTGTAATCTCTCTGATAGTTTTATTAACAAAAATAAGTTTTGATACCAAAGAATCTACCCGGACCCAAAACTCCAAATAATTGACTAAAAACTTGCTAAGTTCACTTCTGCAAGAGTCAGCCAAATTTAGCATATAAATAGATTTCTGTGTAAAAATGGAAAAGAATGGAATTCAAACAGGATGTTACAAAGTACTGTTAAACTCTCTAGTTTACTATGATCATTTATATCTAACAATTGCCTTAATATTCTATATTCCAATATTTTCTATTTTTAGTCAAGGATACATCCAACATGGCAATCATAATTCTGCAGGTTTCCAAACTGAAGGCTATAAAACATATTTATTATTTGAATTAAATTCTGCCCGATTTTATTTATATAAAATTACAACAATTTCTGTTTTCAAAACAAAACATTTACACATTGCCAAACATACACAATCACCCAATGCTTTGTTAGGCATGCATAGTAAAAAAAAATAAAATAAAATAAAAGAGAGACTAAAATAAAAATTACTACCTTCATACTACTCACATCTAGTAAGGAGATTTGGGTAATTAAATAAGCAATTATAAAATACTGAAAATTAAACAAGTGAAAAGGAGGGCTTCAGTCTTCCTAACACAAATGCCAAGTCAGGTTTAAGTAGAAGTTGTCATATGCTGAGATCACAAAACTTGAAAGTGTTAAGAGATTTGGTTAAAGCTTGGGGTATATGGGAAGGAGAGGCATATGCATATAATGACTTCAGGAAGCCAGATGAGGACCAGGTCATGAAAGTCTTGAATGCCACCCTAAAGTTTTAGACCAATGGAAGTTACTAAAGGATTTTAAGGAACAGAGGGGCAATTCTAAAATTTCCATTTCAGAAACAGTAATTGACAAAGAACATACTAGAGAGTAAAGTAAGCTGGATCTGGATGTAGGTAAACCATCTGGTAGTTTACTGCAATCAACCAAGTAAGAAAAAGATGAGCTTCAGAACTGGAAGCACTGTTTTTTTCTCAGGGGAGGGGAAAAGAAAGGAAGAAGAAATAAAGATAACAAGATAGTTTGCTATCTTAAAATCAGGGGTTATTAGAAATACACTTTCATATTTAAAGAACTATAACTGAGGACTCAGTAGGCAGAATTTAATTTTTCTAAACCTTATCACAATTACATTCAACTAGCATGCTGATTTATCTCAAGACTAATTACACATAGTCCTGATAAAGGAGATATGTCAGTACAGTCAAGTTTACAAAGTTCTTACTAGTAGCTCATTAAAATAAATGAATGAATAAATAAAAATGCTTAAAATTATTTTACTTTATGCTATTTGATAAAATATTTTGAAATTTTCATAAAGAAAAAACTATTTCAGCTAAATTTTAGACCCATTAAAGAAAATTATAAAACAATCCAAAGTTAAAAGCACTTTCTTTGCATGTTTCATATGGTGTCAATGTTAGAATAGTGGTTACAGTATTTTCAGACTGACAATTCAACTGACAGTGAATAGCATTTACTATAAGCCAGGTAGTGTGTGTTTTGTGATTTCACATAAACATGCCAAACCTATCCTAGCCCCAATTTTACAAATAAAGCAACTGTGGCCCAGAAAGATAAAGTTTCCCACGTTCACTAGCTAACAGGTGGAACAGTCAGGATTGGAGCCCAGTGCTCCTTCATACGAAAACTACTCAGGCAAGGAGGGGGAGAAATCTCTGGAATGGCATTCCATCATTTTGTCAAGTAAATGACATCTGTTTTGCCTTAAAGTTAATATGGCACACATTCATTAAGTGGGAGCATCTGAATAGATGATAATAAATGACAAAAATTGAGTCATCAAATAAGCAGACCTTCAATCAATCTCAAAATAGGACCAAGTATATGTAAGATTAAATATCTGACGAAGAATGGAGGGAGAGAATTTTTAGGAAAGTTGACAGATTTTCCCTCTCTCCCCACAGCCCATTAGAATGGACAGAATTAAACTGAATTTCTAGAGTTGTAATCCTTTAGAGAAAAAGAGAATGAGAGAGGAAACAAAGGAATAAAATTTTGCAAGTTGGAAAAGTAGGTGGACCTAAGTTGACAACCTAGATCTGAGAAAGTGGCTTCCTGAACTTGCAATAAGACAACCTGAGAAGCAGCCTGGTTATCCTGGAGACTCCAAACGTTTAAGAACTGGCAGTACTTCTGAAAATGGGTGTGAATGTAGAGACAAAAACCGAAGGACTGATTGAATGTCTATCTAAGGAGCCTTTAGAGCCCCAAATCCCCTCCTTGCTTCAGCTACGTGGATGGCTACCGTCTACTCCCACGCCAGTAGACATCTGGGGTTTTATTCTCTGGAGGGGACTGTGCACTGCAGGAAACCAGGCACAGCTGAGGACAGGGCTATCTACTAAAACAAGGAAATTCAATGACAATTTACAAAAGACTGAGAACCCTGATGAGTCCTCCCTCCTCCGCTCCAGACAGAAGATCAACTGGACAACCAGCCCCAAAGGAAATCCCGAAAGATCCCGATACCCAGTGTTGGAGGACACACTGCCCAGGCAAACCACCAGACTCTGAAGTCTACAGTCAACACCCAGCCTGGCTCTCAGGGCTTCTAACTGGCATTTTAGTTAAATATGAGCAAGCTAGGATCATCAGACACCTGAGAAAAGCACCTAACATGAAAGACAGCCAAACAAACAACCTGGAAAAAAAACTGGAGGAAGCAGGTTATGTAGGAAGAAAAAAGCTTAAAAAAAAAAAAACATTAACAATCTCAGAGAGATAAGGAAAGACATCGCATTCATGAAAAAAGAACAAAGGCTCTTGGATTTTAAAAACATGATAGGAGAAATGAAAGACTCAATGGAAGGTTTCGAAAATAAAGTTGAGTGCTCGCTTCAGCAGCACATATACTAAAATTGGAACAACACAGAAAGTAGCATGGCCCTTGCACAAGGATGACACGCAAGTTTGTTCTGTGAAGCGTCCCATAGTTAAAAAATAAAAAGAAAATAAAGTTGAGGAAATTTCCCCAGAAGTAGAGGCAAATAAGAGATAGGAGAGAAAAGGTAAGAAAAGTGACCCAGTCCAAAGACACATTCCAGAAAGAGAAAATGGAGAAAACAGCGCTGAACTAATGCAAATGAGTCTCCAGATTAGGAGTGCCCACTGCATTCCCCACACAACCAGGCACAGCACTGTGACATTTCAGACTAGGGACAAAGAGAAGATCTCACAAGCCTCCACACAGTAATAACAAACGACATACAGGCAGGAAACAAAAAGATAAAGCAACAATGGAAGCTGGAAACAATGGAGCAATACCTTTAAAATTCTAAGTCAAAATGATTTGTAATCTGGAGTTCTATACCTGGCCAATCACTTAATTCTGAGGATAGAATGAAAGAATTTTCAGAGAAAGTCTCAAAAAATTTACCTCCCATGCACTTTTATTAAGAAGCTAATTCGGGCTTCCCTGGTGGCGCAGTGGTTGAGAGTCCACCTGCCGATGCAGGGGGCATGGGTTCGTGCCCCGGTCCGGGAAGATCCCACATGCCGCGGAGCGGCTGGGCCCGTGAGCCATGGCCGCTGAGCCTGCGCCTCCGGAGCCTGTGCTCCGCAACGGGAGAGGCCCCAACAGTGAGAAGCCCGCGTACCGCAAAAAAAAAAAAAAAAAAAAAAAAAAAAAAAATTTCTTTAAGAAGCTAATTCAATATATTTTATCGAATTTAAAATGACAACAAGGGATGGAATGAAGGGGAGATCCAACTCAAGAGAGAGAAGAAAGGGCTCCAGGAGTGCAAGCATGACAGCTATGCACAGAAAACGAAGCACAGCAGAAAGCTCCTGGATGAAGATTAATTTCAGAAAAAGCAAAAAGCTACATTAAAAGAAAAATTAATCATATATTATTACAAGACTCAGGAAGAGCATTTAGATAGTAACAATAAGGCAAATACTGATTAGTAAGCTAATGAAAATTACTTAGCAGATGGATGAGGGAGCTCCTGTGTAGAGTACAGGGACACAGGTGAGAGGGTTACATCCTCATCACCCACCGCAGGACATAATAATTGATGATCATTAAAAGTGAAAATCCATAGTGATAAAGGCATGCTATTTTGAGATATGGAGGCAAATTTCAAAAGAATTAGCTGAAGAACTTTAAAGAGATTTTCTCTGCGAGTGGTTAACATTGGGGAGGGAGGAATGCATGCTGAACAGTATTTTCATAACAAGCTTTGCAGAATTATTTGGTTCTTTGAACTATGTGCATGTATATCTGTGATAAAAAATTTTTTTAATATTTTAAGTATGGAAACAAAAAAGTTAGAAAATGAATTTCCTAGTCCAATTTTAACAGAGGAAAAAAAAGATCTCACGAGAAAAAGTTCCACTAATTCCAGACTGTGTTAAACATTTCTGAAGTTCTTCAGCATCCACTTCACCATCCTGTTACAAAATAATTATAACCTGATTAATAAAATCAGCTGTATAAAAGCATACTAAAATGCTAACTAACTGTTCTAGGCCGATCAATAAATATGCAATCTTCAAAATACTACTCTATTATCAACTACAAAATTATAGAGATAATTATTGACAGCAAAGGCACATTAGAGAACATCACACAACATGAATACTTTTTTCACAATCAAATTTTATTCTATTAAATTATTCAGGTATTTCAAATATAAGTTATATTCTCTACTTCTGAAAAATAGCATAATCACTCTGTCCTATAACAGTGCAAAGTAATACCTTGTGAGAATCATTATACCTCTACTTAAAATAGTTAGAAAAATGCCTAAAATGCGTTCAGAGAAGTCTCAAACACTTTCCTTTCATGCCCATTTTGAGAGGAGATTATTTCTAAAGGATACTGAATCTTTAACTGGGAAGAGAAAATATCTTTTTCCTCCACAGCATTAACCTCAGCAAAGTTTTAGAGTCCCCTCTGATTTTTTGTCCAAATATTCTTGTTTGACCTTCTTATGGGGAAAAAAAATTTTTTTATCACAAACAAGTAACCACAATGGAAGTGAAACAGGTTGAATACTCTCATTATGTTTCGGTACCTCATCCTATTTTCTACAAAAATAAAGAGTAATTTACTTGGAAGCATCACATACACTGTCACAAATTCAAAACAACAGCTCTGAGAAAGGATTAAGGAGGCAAATTTAAAACATGTAATTTGTAAGAACCCAAGAAAAAAACAAAACTTTTACAAACTACTTCTAAGAAGTATTATAGACACTTCTAAGGAGTATTATAAACATTATCAGGCAAGTGAGAGACTAACCTTTAAATATAAGGAAGTTTAAGAAAACTCAGTAGTCACAGTAATGTTTTAATGCAATATTAAAAAAATTAACGCAAAAATTCTGTGAATAAATATCCAGTTTTTAAACAAAGGATCTGACCATGTGCTTGTATCATTCACTTCATTTGTCTCTTGATATTGACCCTGTTTAGGTCTATCAAGCCTGTTAGATTTACCTGACGGTTTTACATTTTTAAGATATTAAAGTATGTACTGGTTTATTTATTGTATTTTAGTCTGCTTGTTTCTGGAAAATAAACCCAAGTATTTATTAGAACAACTTAACTCAAGGCAAAGGATTTTATATTTCAGTAAAGTCTGATTCTGGACACAATCTAGGTGGGGAAAATCATAAAACCACTAGGTGACACGGGGAGAGGAAGGGAAACGTGGAAGAGGACAAAAGGTTAGGGGAGGGTTGAGGAGAATAAACAAAAACTTCACTCACTGTAAGTTTAAGGAACCAATATTCCAAAGTATGTGGAAAAATCTAACGTTCAGAAAGACAGTCCACAAGAATGAACCATTTCAGAACAAATTCATACAGGATGAAAGAATTTTATAGAGCAATCATTAAAACAAGTATGCTAAGAAAATGCAGAGAAATAAATGAACAGATATGTTCCATTTAGAAAGAATAAGAAATTCATCCATTTAACATATATCTATTGAACAACCTAACACGTTCAAGCACCATTAAATGGACTAAGTACCAAGCCGTGTCCAAAACAAATTCCTCGCCTTCATAGAGGTTACATTTTAGTGGTGGGAGAGAGGCGGCAAAGCAGAAATTACATCTGATGGTAGTAAGTGCTGAGGGAAAAAATACAGCAGAGTAAAGGTGCTAAGAAGGAGTGTTGTGGAGTACGGCGAGGAGGCCAATGGTATTTTACATAGATGGTAAAGCAGAGCCTTTTGGTAAAGCAGGCAAATTTTGAGAGAGATTTGAAGAAAGTGAAGGAGCAAGCTATGCAGGACATCTGACGGAGAGTGCTCTAGGCCCGAGTTGTCCAAAACAGAAGCCACTAGCCCTACATTCCACCGAGCACTTAAATGTGCCTAGTTTGAACAGAGATGTTCTGTTAGTGTAAAATACACACCAGATTTCCAAGACTTAGTAACCACGACATAGGGTAAAATATCTTATTAATAAGTTTTACATGATTACATGTTGAAATGTTAATCTTTTTTGATACACTGGGTTAGATAAAATATTCTATTAAAATTAATTTCACCTATTTCTTTTTACTCCTTAAAATGCACTACTTGGAGGCTTGAGAACTACACATGTGGCTTGCGTTTGTGGCTCACACTCTATTTAATTTGGACAGTGCAGTTCTAGGCAAAGAGAACAAGTATAAGGGTCGGAGGATGTTCTTGGTGTTGCTATCATCTTCACTCACTCACCTTGAGCACGCCTCTCCCTGTACCGTTATCATTTCCCACAGGTCTATCTCCCTGACTAGACAGAGATCGTCTAGGTCAGTATCTGAGTTTCATTTACCTTTCATCCCCAGACCCCAGCCCAGTATCTAGTACAAAGCAAGTTAGCTGTTTGGTAGAATGTAGATAATTCCTTTGGTTCTTCACTAAACTGTAGTCATTTCTGACAGTTTGTAGCCATATTCATTTACTATTTCAAAAGGTTGAAACTATTACAATTTCTCATTCAAGTATGGATTAAATTTAAAAATCTAAAACCTAATTAACGAATGAAATTCTATTTTGCATGCGTTGTTATAGAATTTTGTAGTTTTTCTAATAACCTGAATAGCTTTGCTGAAAGTTATTTATCACTATCAGAAAGCATTATCCTGGTATACTACTTCATACTCGTATTTCATACATTTTATAAAAACATGTTATCTTAATTAACTAACAAGCAGTGTCTTCCTAAATTATAAGGAGAAAATCCAAGTGATCATTTTGGATCTCTTTACAGGCCGTTTGAGCTGAGGATTGTGATCAGCTATCTAAACCCTCAACTAAATTACCTATCATTAGGGGTAGAAAACTGCATTTTCTAATTAAGTATTAAGAGCTTTAGATAGATAATTAACAAAAAAATCAATTGCCCTTGGTTAGGTTAACTGATAGGCAGCAAGATTTTGAAATGATATTCAAGTTCAAGTCCTATTTGTTAGGCTAATCAATCTTAATCTCTACTTACTCATCTATAATAAAAGAGCTCATCCATCTGACCTACCTCACAGAGCTGCTGTGTGGAAAAATGCAAGCAGTGTGCACATTAAAAAGTTGTTGGTATTAACAAGATACTTCTGTGTGTATACGTGTGTGTGCCTGTGTGTATTTATGAACATACTAACCAGAATTTCCCTGAATCAATTGATGATTGAATCATTACTGTTAGGAAAACATCCTCCTATAAAAAGGGACACTGCAGCAACTTTTAATTGGACATTTCTCAGAGTATCTTTAATTATGAGGCCTATCAAAAAAGAATATAGCTGCAGAGGTGAGTTTGGTAACTAGGTTCTAGGATCATAATGTATAAATCTGATACTACACTTGAACCCTTAAGGCCAGACAAAATTCATCATATAAGAGAACTGTCTAAATATTTGGATGAAAAATTGAAAATGAGATAGTTTATGCATCCATTCAATGACTAATATAATCCTAGTGCCTCCTGGGTAAGAGACAATATGACAAGGGCCACATCCTTATGGAATTTAATTATTCAAAAGCACAAGACTGAAAAATTTAAGGAAGGTATCAAATAGTACAATCATAGCAAATTATTGTTGACAACTGTTACAATGAAATAGTTCTTAAGTCAAAAAAAGTCTCTAAATATATATGTCTGGTTCTTACGTTTTAAGTTGTAATTTTATAAAATGGATTTATTATATAGTCAGCTATAGATAACATACTTATTCCCAGTATTATACTTAAGAGTTCCTTGCAGATAAGAGTGGCATAATGCAACAGTTAGGATTGCATTTAACTACAAAACAATTAGAAAATGTTATAAAAGGGGCTTAAACAAATCAATATTTATTGTTTTTATACAAGAAGTCTGGGGCTATGCAGAACAAGACTCTGTGGCAACTTAATGAGGCCATCAATCTCTTTCCATGTTTCCACATTCCCCATCCACAGGCCTTTATCTCAAGCTTGTTGCCTCAAGATCACAATGTGGCTGCAGCACCTCCATACTGCAAGTCCCCTTTCCAGGCAGTAGGATGAAGGCAGAGAAAGGGCCAACACTAGTTCCAGGAAAGCGTTCCTCATTTGGAAAAGGAAAACATCCCAAAGAAATTACACCTACATCTCAATGGCCAGTCTTATGGCACATGGCTACCTTTATAGAAAGGTGTCTGAGATGGTATTAGGGCTTTCCAACTGCTACCACACGTGAAAAGGGAAAAGGAGGTTTTGAATGGAATTTGGGTAGCCAAAACAAAGTGTCTGCCACATGTAATAATTCTGTGCATATCCTCTATTTCTAGAAAGGCATATGGGACCTAGTGAACATTTAAGTGATTGAATAATGAATGGAAAATGTTATCAAACTTCTATGAAATTCTATGCACTCAATAAATCATTCTTGACCACTATAAAAGAAAAGAGACATGGACTGTGACTGAGACCCAAGTATGAATCTCCATCTCTGCTCATTAGTCTGGTATTTGTCCCTTCGTTCTGCCTTGTTTCCTTTATCTTTTCCTGATTTGCTTTACCATCATCAAGCCTCTCCCGGAAACATCCACAATTTACAAGTCTCCTTTGTGATACTCTGCCCCAGCTTCCTCAAGGAGATTTACATACAGATCTCTTTTTCCCAGATCCTATCTGGCTCAGTCTCCACGCACCACCCAGGTTACTCCTAACGTGTCAGACATCAAACTAACAGACTTTTTAATGAGATAATTATGACTACCCTCATCTCTGATCTCAAGAAGAAAATGAGTCTAGATAAGTTTAAAATGCAAGTTTCATATACATTTAAAATGACACACTAAATAAAAGAGCTGACATTTGTTTTAAGTTGCAATCAGTTTTTAAAACTGATATTTGTGCTATATATTTAGGATTTTACCTGGTCAGCAACAGCAGTGAAGTATGTCCACATGGGGTCTCCCACTGAGGAATAACTGTCCGGATAAGCTGGGTATGCAGGGTATCCACCAGGGGGCACAGCTGGCCCTGTTCCTGGCATTGGCTGTCCCATTTGCATCTGATTGCTAAAATTTCCAAGCTACAAGAGTGAAAAAGGAGAAGGTTATTAATACAAATATTACCCATTATCCACTGAAGTTGGTTTCAAAGAAAACACTTATGAGAAGTCCATTGAAAAGCAAAACTCGAGTTACTGAAAGCTCCCAAATTATCACAAAAGCTGTTAGCTACAAACTGCGAGATGCCCTGTATTACTTAATTCAGCTCATCGACAAATGTTATCCAACATGTTTTAAAGTGTTAAAGAAAAAAGAAGTCTCTAGCCTCTAAGAATGAGGCACACTTTAAAAAAGTAAAAAACACAAGAAGCAAAAAGTAAAAAATACAAGAAAATTTCACCTAGAGTAAAACTAAGAATTAGTATACCTAAAGACACATACATAGAATACATGGTAAATACAATACAACAGAACTGTGAATGAATCATGGGAAGATGCATAGGGCTGAAACATCCCCTCCACTAGAAAATATTTATTGTTTAAAAAGCAAGATATCAATGAACAGAACAATAAAGTGATAATTCCAACAACAGTCCTCTTCAAAACTGGTAAGAATAAGAATAACAACAACGAGAATACCAACAATAATAATACTCAGCTAATGTTTATTGAGAGCTTTTTATATTGCAGGTACTGTTCTAACTACTTTCCATCTACCATGTGATTTGATTTCCCAACAACTCAGTGAGATATGAAAGTACTATCCTTTTTTCAGTTGAGAATGTGAAACTTCAAGAGCTTTCCTGAATTAGTTAAGGTCAAATGGCTAGTAAGAAGTAGATCATGATTCAAATATAAAGCTGACCCCAGAGACTACATACTGTTTGTTTCCTGCTATGGCTCTGGTTACTGTCTTCTTTTCACTTTGGAACTTGGTATACATTTTTTTATATCTTAGAGAGAGATTTTGCTCACTGTTTTTAATGAGTCTGGAGGAGGAATAAGTATCAAGATTGTTCATTATTCCATTTGGAACAAAAATCTTGATCTGCATCTTTGAAGAATAAGCAGAGAATGATGGGCAAAAAGAGAAAAGAATTCTAAGAGGGGGAAAAAGGTAGGAGCCTTTAGTGGCAGTTTGAAAAGCTGCAGCATGGGATATGGTAAAGGCAAAAGGTATGCAGAAAGTATGGGAGCTCCAGGAAATGTGTTCAAGGATCAAAAACTAGATTATGAAGCAATGAAGTATAAGAAAGGGAACAATAAACATTAAAACAATATAATGAATTTGAATAAAAAAGTAACTGTTTAAAAGTTATTCTTTGAAAAGAGACAGACTGTCAAAGGACAGGCCAGTTTCTGGAATATAAAAGAGAAGTGTATATAACCACAAAGAGAATTCAAATTAAAAAATACATATTAACAAATGCTTATGAACACCTCTTTACCAATACATTTGAAAATGTAGGGGCTTCCCTCGTGGCACAGTGGTTAAGAATCCGCCTGCCAATGCAAGGGCCATGGGTTCGAGCCCTGGTCTGGGAAGATCCCACATGCCGCAGAGCAACTAAGCCCGTGTGTCACAACTACTGAGCCTGCACTCTACAGTCTGCAAGCCACGAGCCACAACTACTGAAGCCCGCGTGCCTAGAGCCCATGCTCCACAACAAGAGAAGCCACCGCAGTGAGAAGCCCACGCACGCAATGAAGAGTAGCCCCGGCTCTCCCCAACTAGAGAAAGCCCGCGCGCAGCAATGAAGACCCAACACAGCCAAAAATAAAATAAATAAAATTAAGTTTAAAAATTTTTTTAAAAATGTAAATGAAATGGGCCTTCTAAAAGTATCTGAAGTCTATAAATTACAAATATTGATTCAAGGAAAAAAAACTTCCTATTTCTAATAAGGGTAACTAGGATAAGATCAATCTTCGCACACAAAAAAAATTTTCATAAAATATTATTTTTTAATATTAAAGGAAAAAGGTAAAATTTCCTCACTCATACGGGGAAACTTCCAGGCCAATACTGGGGGACAAGTCTAGACCCAGAGGTAAAAGGATTAGCAAAATTCCCAAAGCAGCTTTTGCTCTGAGGCAAAAAACAAACACCTAGACTTTGGTTCCAAGGCCTCCAAGGACGCGGAGGGCAATCAAGTCCTGGGGCATATCCAAGAAATTAAGGCTTACTGGAGACCCTCACACCTTAAGCTTCACAGAAGGAAAACTGAAAAAACTTTTTTCTAGGAAGAGAGGCCAAACTAAATATAAGCCTATTAGCAAAAAGCTCATGTTGAGGTGGTCCCAGGAGACTGGCTATAGACCCTCTACTGTGGCATCTCCATGTGTGCCTGGAGGGTTCAGCATACTTGTTTTTTAATCAAAGTCAGGCAAGCAGTATTATATGAAGAACCTGGCCTTAGGAATAACCTTCTATCTACCTTTCCTTCCTGTCTCGCAATATTAACTTCTCCAAAATCCAAAAATGTCAGAGCCTGGTGGAGGCCAGATTAAAGATGGTTGCAAACTCTTTGCAACCTTTCCCCTGCAAAGGCAAAGACTTTCTCTACTCCCTTGAATCTGGGCTGGGCCTGTTTCAGCTTTATCTGGTAGAAACTGCACCACATGCATTCCAGGCTTAAGACTTTAAGAGGACAGGCAGCTTTAGTTTCTCTCTTAGAACATGGCCAGCATGAAGAAGCTCAAGACCCATGTGGAAGGGCCTAGCCTACAAAGTAAACCCTGAAAAGTAGTTTATAATAAATTCATATTTCAAGTTGTCTTCCCAATAGTTTCAAATGAATCAAAACTGATCATTAGGTCATCATTGTCATGACCTGGTAATGCGACTGAAGAAAACCTTGGACTTGTGTCAGCAATGTCACTTTCATGTAGTTTTGCACACTTTTGAATCTTTAGTATTATCTTTGATCCCTAGTTTTGTCCTAGAAATTTTCAACTACTTGTCCATTTTGTGAGGATTACTTTGGTTAAACTAGATCATATAATCTGTAACCCTGGAGAATTCTGCACATATAAACTGTGTAATAAGTCACAACAGGCTGCATAGAACTCCACTTCATACCTCAGGATACCAGCTGTACCTTATGTCAGTGTTCTTCAAACATTTGCTTCCCTATCCCTAAAACAATGTTGAAAAGTTATATACTTTTCCCCACAGTTTATGTTGACATTTGACGTTCTTAAGTCAAATGTATTAGGCATTAAGCAATGCCTAATACACTGTAAATCTTGACATTCACAAATGATGTCTTACATCACTCTTTGGAAAGTATCCGTTGCTATCTACATACTATAATGACCTGATACTTGCTCCTACCCATTTTTTTTTTAAGAGAAATGAAAAGGCTCTTCTGGAACATTCAGAAATTTTACCTTTTTCCTTTTATTCTTGGAACTTATTTTTTTTCTATTTCTTCCTCATCTGTATAAGCTTTCTATGCTTAAAATGTATCATTATGCTTGAAAATACTGATCACACTATAACACTTACCTAAAATAAAAATATGTATGTTAACTGAAATTTTAAATTTTGTTTTATTTCCTGTTACCATAATGGATACTACAGTCACAACTCCCAACTCCCAAAAGTGATGCAGGATAAACAGTTACGTAAGAAAGTATAATCTCCACCTCCCCACTCCCCCATCCCCGCCCCAAAAGTCTAGAAGAACACTGTCCTTGGTAGAATAGTAAACATTAGGAGACATTTAGCATAGCTTAATTTATTCATAAGCAACATAGAGAACAGAAAAGAAGTGGTCAAAAAATTCAGGAAAAGGATGTCTAGCAAAACCGGGGAGGAGGGGGTTAGGAGGATTGGACGGAGGGCGGACCACAAAAGATTACTGGAACAAGAAAAAGGATGCTTTGTTCCTCCATTCCAGGGAAGAAATTTCTAAAAACACTCCACACCCTTGGCTCCACAAGGACTCGTCTAAGGGTTCCTCAGGGACCAGAACACCTGCGGCTCCCCGCTCGGCCCCAGCCCCGGTTTCCTACACGGCGCGAAGCCCCGGCGCCGCCAAGTACCAGAGGCGGGCGAAGTTAGCAGGGACCGACCGAAGGCGGATCCGGCACGTTGGCACCGCCCGCCGGAGCGCCACACCCCGCGGAGGCAGAGGCCGCGCCGAAGCGGCCAGGACTCACCCCTCCTCCGTATCGCGGGTAGGCCATGACAATCTTGCGAACGTCAACCGTCACCCTCCGAGTCAGCGTCCGCCAGGCTGGGAGAAAAGCGGAGGTACAGCTGCAGGTGAAGGTGAGGTTGACGGACTCGCCGGCCGCGCCGTTCACTTCCTCGAGACCACCCCCCGCCGCGGCGTCCAGCTCTGCCCTACTCAGCTCGGATTGGCTGGGACCGGCCCTTCGGAGCCTATAGTACCTAAGCCCGCCCCTTCCCCGAGGCTAGTCCCATCCATCTCGTCTCTGATTGGCTTCACGCGGCCAGCCTTTTCCTACTCCTCTTTTATTGACTCGCTCGGGTCTTGCGCTCTCTCCTCGCTAAACCGAGAACCCTTTGCAACAGTAACTTCCACCCTCCTTGGAAAGGCTCTGTAGGTCGGTTTCTTTTCTCCTTAGAAACCCAGACCAGCAAGTGCATGACTTCTTTTAACCTCCACTCTTTTGAAGCTGGGCTACCGAATACATATCTATGAATTTCAAAACTTGAAGAGTTACTTACATCTATTTTTCCGTAGCGTTGATGTCACATCATCAAAACTATGAAACCTTGACCTCTACTCCAAAGGTAATGCTTCTGAGCTAAAACTCTCTTGACACCAAGTTTTACCAAAAGGTTATTATAGTTTGTTAGATAAATGGTGACCAGAAGTTGCCAGATTTAGCAAATAAAAATACAGGATGTCCAGTTAAATTTTTTTTTTTTTTTTTTTTTTTTTTTTGCCGTACGCGGGCCTCTCACTGCTGTGGCCTCTCCCGCCGCGGAGCACAGGCTCCGGACGCGCAGGCCCAGCGGCCATGGCTCACGCACCCAGAAACTCCGCGGCATGTGGGACCCTCCCGGATCGGGGCACGAACCCGTGTCCCCTGCATCGGCAGGCGGACTCTCAACCACTGCGCCACCAGGGAAGCCCTAGTTAAATTTTATTCTAAAAAAAAAAAATGAAATTTTAAAAATATGAGTATGTCCCAAACATTGCATGGATCATACACTTACACCAAAAAAATTATTCGCTGTTTACATGCTGATAATATACAAGGCATCCTATATATTATCTGACAACCCGACAAATGATTCAACATTTGGGCAAACTCTTTAAGTTGTGCCTCCTAATTATATCTGTAAGGTCGGATCTTAACAAACGGCACCGCGAAACAGAGGAAAGCTTCAAGTGAGCTTTATTAGGGAGCGCTCGCGGGCGAGCTTCACCGGTCCTAGAGAAAGGGGCCAGAGAAGTCGCACCCGGGCGAGGGTTGGGCAAGATTTTATAGGGGAAGAAGGGAAAGGGGTGTGGTGAATCTGGGAGGGCGCAGGGTATTCCTTATTTGGTGGTCTTTTTGGGTATCCTGGGGGACCGTTAGTCCCGCCCCTCGAAAGGCGGGAAGGCTGGGCTGGGTTCAAAGTCCCCAGGTCAGTTCCTGGAACTGGGTGGTCCGGAATGTCTCCAGGGCAGTTTCTGAAACTGGGTGGTCCGGAGAATTTCGGTCTGATGCAACCTGTGAATCTGATTGTGTTCCCCTGCCTCGGGCCAGTTGGCCTTACAATATCCACCGAGGAACAGCTTGGTTTTTAATCACTAGGTGCAAAGTTAAATGCTCAATTACTTTGATTTATTAAGTAATAGTCATTGACAGTTCTGCTTTTCTCTGGAGCTCAAATGAATTTTGTAGCTCCAGCTTGAAAAGGACAGGACACACACAGTGACCAGACAGCTGTAGACTTAGTTTAAAAACAAACAAAAAGACCATAATGATATTATTTTGAGTTATCTCTGAAGAATAAGACAACCACTAAAATGTTTCTTAAAAATAAGGATGTGGAAGAAAGTGTCATCTATTAGCAGAGGAAATCAACCTTGCAAAGCTGAGTAACTGTTGGTCAGTTACATTACAGAGGAGGAACCTGTTGAACTTTGTGAAACCTAATTTTCTCAGGAAGAGATAGAAAGGAAGATTGCTAAGGTACAAGCCACTCTTGACAAAATGTGCATTGGTTCCCCTAACACAATAAGAAATACTTTAGCCAGTGAGGTTAAATTATTGGCATAAATAAATAAAGGGGGATGGTAAAACCTATTTGATAAGAGGAAAGAACATTTAACTCATTAAAGCATCAAGTGATAAAGCATTACAAAGCAAAACAAATCATTGCGAAGTTTTATTCTAATTGATTAACTGCGTATTCAAAGAAATACTCAGAGAGGATCAAGTGTTTTACATTTACAATCTTAGCCTAAATCTCTGGTCAGAATTTTTGTGACTCTTCTTTTCATCATACTAGCCTTACCGATGCATTGCATTTTTTTCAAAACTCCATGGGTTCCTTGCATTTCTACACATGTGGTTTCAAGATAGGGATTGTATTTTCCTCAAGGGCAGAGAGAAGATTTGCTGCAAGATAGCAAAGCTAATTTCTCCTTCCAGGGCAAAGTTTGCTTAGGTTTGCTAGCAGGACTTTCCTAAGCTTAGAGTTCCTTCATGCTGATTCAAACCCACTGCTTCTGCATCACCCACCTAGGAGCTCCATTTCACTCAGTGGAACTTGGGAGCAAAAGGAATGCATGAGAACCTGAAGCTCATGCTGCCTGTGCTGTAAGTAACAAAGTTCTTTGTCTCTGACAGAGGAATCTCATGCCTTCTGTCAACTTCTATGAAATTGTGGCAGGCTACTTGTTAGCTTGCAAGTAGGATAAAATATCTGATCCTTTGAAGTTCTAGGCAATGTGTCTCTTTCTTAGAGAAAGAACTACGCAGGGAAGTTCCTACTGAAGGGTAGCAGAATATGCCACCCCAAAATATGCCACTTTGGCATAAGGATTATTTTAAACTGAAGGCAACTGAGAAGAAACAGATACAAGAAAAGCTCTCTACTCGCCAATTGCCTAACAACAGGATCAAAGGGTCCCTCTTCCCCTCTCTACCAAGGACAGAAATAAATACTCTGAGACAAGTTTAGTCCCTTATCAATAAAGAAGGCAGGGACTTAAATCTGCATAACAAATCTTATATTTGTTTATCTTTCTTTTCCTGGTAACCTCCCCGTAGCTAGTTTCCCCACACCCTTCTTTTCTCTTTAGCTGAAGATGGTATTTAAGCTGAAGTTCTAAGACACCTCTGAGAATTATTCATTTTTCTCTGGGTATCTCCTATGCATATATGAGGATTCGTGTTAATAAACCTCTGGGCTTTTTTTTCTCTTGTTCTTCTTTTTTTTGTCATAGAGATCTCAGCCAAGAACTCAGAAGGGTAAAGGGAAATTGATTTTACCTCCCATACACTATCATGTGAGATACAGAAAGGATTTTCTACACTATAGTCTGCTGTATCTCTGTCTCTAAACCTAGTATTTCATATTATAAATTTTCTAGTATAGGAACTTACAATAAGTCAATAAAGAGTATTTTTTTAAAGTAACTGTATGATCAGGGCACCCAAGATGGCTGTTCTCTTGGTCTCTGTAAATCCCCTGCTTGACCAGGCCTGCTTCACCTACACCCTACTCACCTGACTAACCTCCCCACATACTTGGCCCAGGCCTTAGCTAATCGCTGTTACTTTAGCCACAGTGATAGCTTATCAAAGGGGCAGTGAGAGGCGTGCTCCTCTGCTGGTTTTCCTGGTAACCAATGAGCCAACCTGATGTCAATTCCCCCTATAATTGGTAACCCACTGTCCCCGGAGCAAAGACTGCCCCATGTCCTCCCACTGTCCCCCACACATGGAGGGGTGTCGCTCCAGGACCTTGCTTCAGATGTCTAAGCTCCCCCATCCAATAAACCACTGATGTCTCTGTTGCTGACTCCGGGCTCTTTCTTCCGTCTTGAAACTGGTTAAGTACAGGGCTTGCAGGGCTGCTTAGTGCAGCCCAACGGTAATAGTAATGAAAATTTGCTCCATGATTCAGTGAGCATTGTATGAACAATATCATCTTATGAAAATGTAATGTATAAAAAACAATTTTAGGGGCAGAATCAAGATGGCATATTAGGAGGATGTGGAATTCATGTCTCCTCACAACTAGAGCACCTACCAGGCACCGGTGGGGGACCACGGACACCTAAGGGGATGGGAGGAACCCACAGCGACCGGGTAGGACGTGGAGCATGGGGGGAGTGAAGGGGGAGGAGAAGTGGAGGCGGGACGGGACAGGCGCCCCTGAGGGGTAGCTGGGGGAGGGGAAGGGATCCCACGCCCGAAGGGGGAAATTGGGGAACCACTGGGAGGGCAGAGGATCAAAAGGGAGCGTGGCCAGGTTTCCCCTGCCCACTCGGACCCCCAGGAACCTGTTGAGATCTAGGGCCTGATCCTCTGCCCACCTAGGCTCCCTCCAGCTGTGCAGGTCCTGAGGGAGGGAAGGGGGAGCAAAAGTAAAGATAGGACCTCCGGGACCCCTGAGGGGAAGCTGGGGGAGGGGAGAAGTTCCTACATCCAGTGGGACCCACCCACAGTTAGGGGTCCTGCAGCGACGGGGGAGACGGTACGTCAGGTCGTAAAGGAACAGAAGGGAACGGGGCCAGTGCTTTCCCTGTCCACTCAGGCATGGGGAAGCCTGTTGGGCTCCCGGGCCTAATCCTCTGCCCTCGGAGCCTCCCTCCTGCTGTGCAGAACCCAAGCCCCGCCCCTACACCCCCACCCAGGGCCCCACCTCTACACTCGGAGACCCCCTCCAATGAGCTGGGCTTACACCCCACCCACACACCCTCACTCAGGGCCCTACCTGCAAACTCCAGAACTCCACCCTCTGGAGGCCCTCATTTCAATGGGCTGCCTCTACCTTCTTCAGCAGGTCCTAGCAGAGGCCCCGCCCCATGCTCAAACGTCAACTCCCCACCCGCGAAGGTCCCACCCCAGCCTAAACCCCACCCCTGCCTGAGTTCCACCCCACCCCACCCCACCCCCACCCCCACCCCCCCTACCCCCGGCTAAACTCCGCCCCCATTGCCAAGGCTTTTTCTTTATATTTTTTTCCTTTACTTTTTCCTCTTTTAGATTGGGGCTCTGTTTTACCTTGTTGATTCATTGTTGTTGATTCTTTTATATTTTTATTTTTCCTAATAAATCCTTTATTTTTCTAATTTTATTTTATTCTTTTTATTCTTTATACTTTATACTTTATTCTTTATACTTTGTTAGTGATCTCTCCTTTTGGCTTGTTGCCCCGTTCCCCCCCCCAACATTTTTCCTTGTGGCAGTCCTTTCAATTATACTTTTATTTTTCCTAATATATTTTTTATCTTTCTAATTTTATTTTGTTTTTTATTCTTTGATATTGTACTCCTCCATTTTTTCTTTCTTTCTTTCTTCCTTTTTTTTTTTTTTTTTCACTGTGCCATGAAGCTTGTGGGATCTTGGTTCCTGGTCTGGAGGTCGGGCCCAAGCTCCTGTGCTGGGAGCTCCAAGTCCAAACCGCTGGACTAACAGAGAACCTCAGACCCCAGGGAATATCAATCAGAGTGAGGCCTCCAAGAGGTCCTCATCTCAGCACCAAGACCCAGCTCTATCCAACTGCCTGCAAATTCCAGTGCTGGACATCTCAGGTCAAACAACCAATAAGACAGGAGTACAGCACCACCCATAAAAAAAAAAAAAAAAAAAAAAAAAAGACAAAAAAAAATGTTACAGATGATGGAGCAAGGTAAAAGCTTACAAGATCAAATAAATGTAGATGAGATAGGCAACCTACCTGAAAAAGAATTCAGAGAAATGATAGTAAATCATTTTACTATCAAATCCAAAATATTGGAAACAGAATGGAGAAAATACAAGAAACATTTAACAAGGATCTAGAAGAACTAAAGAGCACACAAGCAGTTATGAACAACACAATTGCTGAAATTAAAAATACTCGAGAAGGAATCAATAGCAGAATAACTGAGGTAGAAGAACGGATAAGTGACCTGGAAGATAAAATAGTGGAAATAACTACTGCAGAGCAGAATAAAGAAAAAAGAATGAAAAGCACTGAGGACAGTCTCAGAGACCTCTGGGAAAACATTAAATGCAGCAACAATCAAATTATAGGGGTCCCAGAAGGAGAAGAAAAAAGGAAAGGGTCTGAGAAAATATTTGAGGACATTATAGTCAAAAACTTCCCTAATATGGGAAGTAAAATAGTGAACACGTCCAGGAAGCACGGAGAGTACCATACAGAATAAACCCAAAGTCAAACACACTTAGACACGTATTAATCAAACTATCAAAAATTGAATACAAAGAAAAAATATTAAAAGCAGCAAGGAAAAAGCAACAAATAACATACAAGGGAATCCCCATAAGGTTAACAACTGCTTTTTCAGCAGAAACTCTGCAAGCCAGAAGGACATGGAAGGACATATTTAAAGTGATGGAATGGAAAAACCTACACCCAAGATTACTCTACCTAGCAAGGATCTCATTCAGATTCGATGGAGAAATTAAAACGTTTACAGATAAGCAAAAGTTAAGAGAATTCAGCACCACCAAACCAGCTTTAAAACAAATGCTAAGGGATCTTCTCTAGGCAGGAAACGCAAGACAAGGGAAACACCTACAAACACAAACACAAACCAAGTAAGAACATGGTAATAGGAACATACATATCGATAATTACCTTAAATGTAAATGGATTAAATGCTCCAACCAAAAGACATGGACTGGTTGAATGGATACAAAAACAAGACTGGTACATATGCTGTCTACAAGAGACCCACGTCAGACCTAGGGACAAATACAGACTGAAAATGAGGGGTTGGAAAAGGATATTCCATGCAAATGGAAATCAGAAGAAAGCTGGAGTAGCAATTCTCGTATCAGACAAAATAGATTTTAAGATAAAGACTGTTATAAGAGACAAAGAAGGACACTACATAATGATCAAGGGATCAATCCAAAAAGAAGATATAACAATTGTAAATATTTATGCACCCAACATAGGAGCACCTCAATACATAAGGCAAATGCTAAAAGCCATAAAAGGAGAAATCAACAGTAACACAATCATAGTAGGGGCCTTTAACACCCCACTTTCACCAAGGGACAGATCATCCAAAATGAAAATAAATAAGGAAACACAACCTTTAAATGACATGTTAAACAAGATGGACTGAATTGATATTTATAGGACATTTTCACCCAAAAACAACAGAATACACTTTCTTCTCAAGTGCTCATGGAACATTCTTCAAGATAGGCTATATCTTGGGTCACAAATCAAGCTTTGGTAAATTTAAGAAAATTGAAATCATATAAAGTATCTTTTCTGACCACAACGCTATGAAACTAGACATCAATTACAGGGAAAAAAACTAAAAAATACAAACATATGAAGGCTAAACAATATGCTACTAAATAACCAAGAGATCACTGAAGAAATCAAAGAGGAAATAAAAAAATACCTAGAAACAAATGACAATGAAAACACGATGACTCAAAACTTATGGGATGCAGCAAAAGCACTTCTAAGAGGAAAGTTTATAGCAATACAATCCTACCTCAAGAAACATCTCAAATAAACAACCTAACCTTACACCTAAAGCAATTAGAGAAAGAAGAACAAAAAACCCCTGCAAAGTTAGCAGAAGGAAAGAAATCATAAAGATAAGATCAGAAATAAATGAAAAAGAAGCGAGGAAACAATAGCAAAGATCAATAAACCTAAAAGCTGGTTCTTTGAGAAGATAAACAAAATTGATAAACCATTAGCCAGACTCATCAAGAAAAAAAGGGAGATGACTCAAATCAAAAGAATTAGAAATGAAAAAGGAGAAGTAAAAACTGACACTGCAGAAATACAAAGGATCATAAGAGATTACTACAAGCAACTATATGCCAATAAAATGGACAACCTGGAAGAAATGGACAAATTCTTAGAAAATCACAACTTTCTGAGACTGAACCAGGAAGAAATAGAAAATATGAACAGACCAATCACAAGAGCTGAAATTGAAACTGTGATTAAAAATCTTCCAACAAATAAAAGCCCAGTGCCAGATGGCTTCACAGGCAAACTCTATCAAACATTTAGAGAAGAGCTGACACCTATCCTTCTCAAACTCTTCCAAAGTATAGCAGAGGGAGGAACACTCCCAAACTCATTCTATGAGGCCACAATCACCCTGATACCAAAACCAGACAAAGATGTCACAAAAAAAGAAAACTATAGGCCAATATCTCTGATGAACATAGATGCAAAAATCCTCAACAAAATACTAGCAAACAGAATCTAATAGCACATTAAAAGGATTATACACCATGATCAAGTGGGGTTTACCCCAGGAATGCAAGAATTCTTCAATATATGCAAATCAATCAATGTGATACACCATATTAACAAATTGAAGGATAAAAACCATATGATAATCTCAATAGATGCAGAAAAAGCTTTTGAGAAAATTCAACACCCATTTATGATTAAAAACTCTCCAGAAAGTAGGCATAGAGGGAACTTACCCCAACATAATAAAGTCCATATATGACAAACCCACAGCCAGCATCATTCTCAATGGTGAAAAACTGAAAGCATTTCCTCTAAGATCAGGAAAAAGACAAGGTTGCCCACTCTCACCACTATTATTCAACATAGTTTTGGAAGTTTTAGCCACAGCAATCAGAGATGAAAAGGAAATAAAAGGAATCCAAATTGGAAAAGAAGTAAAACTGTCACTGTTTGCAGATGACATGATACTATACATAGAGAATCCTAAAGATGCTACCAGAAAATACTAGAGCTAATCAATGAATTTGGTAAAGTAGCAGGATACAAAATTAATGCACAGAAATCTCTTGCATTCCTATACACTATGATGAAAAACCTGAAAGAGAAATTAAGGAAACACTCCCATTTACCATTGCAACAAAAAGAATAAAATACATAGGAATAAACCTACCTAAGGATACAAAAGACCTGTATGCAGGAAACTATAAGACATTGTTGAAAGAAATTAAAGATGATACAAACAGATGGAGAGATATACTATGTTCTTGGATTGGAAGAATCAACATTGTGAAAATGATTATACTACCCCAAAGCATCTACAGATTCAATGCAATACTTATCAAACCACAAATGGCATTTTTCACAGAATCAGAACAAAAAATTTTACAATGTGTATGGAAACACAAAAGACCCTGAATACCCAAAACAACCTTGAGAAAGAAAAATGGAGCTGGAGGAATCAGGCTCCCAGACTTCAGACTATAGTACAAAGCTACAGTAATCAAGACAGTATGGTACTGGCACGAAGTCAGAAGTATAGACCAATGGATCAGGATAGAAAGCCCAGAGATAAACCCACGCACATATGGTCACCTTATCTTTGATACAGGAGGCAAGAGTATACAATGGAGAAAAGACAGCCTCTTCAATAAGTGGTGCTGGGAAAACTGGACAGCTACATGTAAAATAATGCAGTTAGAACACTTCCTAACACCACAAACAAAAATAATCTCAAAATGGATTAAAGGGGCTTCCCTGGTGGCGCAGTGGTTGAGAATCCGCCTGCCGATGCAGGGGACACGGGTTCATGCCCCGGTCCGGGAGGATCCCACATGCCGTGGAGCAGCTGGGCCCGTGAGCCATGGCCGCTGAGCCTGCGCCTCCAGAACCTGTTCTCTGCAACGGGAGAGGCCACAACAGTGAGAGGCCTGCATACCGCAAAAAAAAAAAAAAAAAAAAAGGATTAAAGACCTAAATGTAAGGCCATACACTATAAAACTCTTAGAAGAAAACATAGGCAGAGCACTCTATGACATAAATCACAGCAAGATCCTTTTTGACCCACCTCCTAGAGAAATGGAAATAAAAATAAACAAATGGGACCTAATGAAACTTAAAAGCTTTCACACAACAAAGGAAACTATAAACAAGATGAAAAGACAACCCTCAGAATGGGAGAAAATATTTGCAAATGAAGCAATTGACAAAGGGTTAATCTCCAAACTATACAAACAGCTCTTTGCAGCTCAGTATCAAAAAAACAAACATCCCAATGCAAAAATGGGCAGAAGACCTAAACAGACATTTCTCCAAAGAAGATATACAGATTGCCAAAAACACATGAAAAGGGCTTCCCTGGTGGTGCAGTGGTTGAGAGTCTGTCTGCCGATGCAGGGGACATGGGTTCGTGCCCCGGTCCGGGAGGATCCCACATGCCGCGGAGCGACTGGGCCCGTGAGCCATGGCCGCTGAGCCTGCGCGTCCAGAGCCTGTGCTCCGCAACGGGAGACACCACAACAGTGAGAGGCCCGCGTACCGCAAAAAAAAGAAAAAAAAACGAGGGATGATATAGCATCTCAGTGCAAGCAACAGTGAGAATCTGTTACCACCCTTAGACTGAGGGTGCAAGGCAAGGAAGCAGCCACTGAAACCTGGAGGTAGTAGCTGTGTGGAGTGGGCCACCTGACGTGACCTTCAGTAGAGGGATGCACAATGAACTGGATGGAAGGGAACTGAGGAGCAAATACCACAGCCTCACTCTCTTTCCTGCCTCCGATTTCCTTTCAATGCTTCCACTGGCTGATCCCAATCAGAAAAAAGAGAATTCAAGGACACAATTCATAAAGGTCAGCCTCCCAGGGAACAGTTCAATGTAGAGGAGAGTGGAGCAAGAGTGGATCGTTAGAGGCAAGTGGAAAAGATCAAACACAGTGAACAAAAATAAATCCCGTAACTTACATTTATAATCCTGCCAAAGTTTAATGATTCTTCAGTTAGAGACTCAACTTACATAATTTTTCTGTAAGGCAAAAATCCAGATAAGTTGCCTAAAGTTAGTATTTATAGAATAATTATATCAAATGGTGAATCTCTCTTTAATTAAATCCAAATGCTTGATTGAGCAACTAGGCTATGGAGATGAGAGAGGGAGAATGAAAGAGAATCCAGGTTTTTATTCAGCCACCATGATTCCAGTACAGACTTGAGCCACCCATTACAAGAAGCACTGTGGCAACCAGCCCAGAAGAGGAGGTGGGGTGGTGCAGGGAGGAGAAAGGAGGATGTAACCTAGCAACAGAATCTTTAGGCCGCAGTTTGCTCATAAATTTTCAAAATGGAAGTTAGTGATATCAGAAAACGTAATTAAATCAAGAGAAAGTACCAAAAAGGTGTGAGTGAGGACATAGCAAATATCTAGGTATATGAGTAAGAAAGATCAAATATTTTTAAAAATTAAAATTCCTGTGCAAAATGTCTTTCTGTATAGTATTTTAAATACATGTACACATAAAGTAAAAAACTGTTTGGAAGGAAACAGAACTGATTTCTATTGGAAAATGCACGTGCCTAAAATAGAGGTTTTTCAGTATAAATTGGAAAAATTAAATGATTATAGTCTCCACCTTAAAGTATTAACTAAGCAAACATGTATCTTCAAGCTTATGACCCTATGATAGTTATTCAAGAATGAAAAAAATAGTTGATATTTAGATCAATTTTGATATTTCCTCCTGATTGATATCTGAGAAACATTCATGTAGAAAACTATCAGCTAACCATATCGTGCAGATAATAAATTAATACCTATAACAGAACAATTTCCCTTTATTTACTGATTTCAGTCATTCAGACACACTCTCTGACTTCAAGAGAATATGTTAATTGGTACACTAACTACATTTTCTTATTTTCTGTATTTTTAATGTTCTGGGATCTGGGTCCTCACTGACTGTCCCTCCCAGGAATAACCACTTCTTCGAGTTAGCAAAAGACTGAACAGGGAGTGTGCCTTTCATCGCAAACCAGCCAGTCCAGAGCCCAAACTCTGAACTATCTCCTCTCTCTGGCTCTTACTTGTCAAGAGGCAATGTCCTCTGCATTAATCTTCCTGGGGCCAGATACCAAGCACCTAGAAGAAACAGCTTCTCTGCCCCAGAGCCTGCTAAAATTATTCAAACCAGCCAATTCTAACCCTGCTTACCCTGCCTTGCCTGGTCATTCCCATGGAAACCAAAATAAAGGCTCCACCCCAGGCTTTCCCCTTACTCCTTCTACCTCCTGACTGACCCTGGTGCTTCCCTATGTGGTCCTGCATGGTCTGGCGTGCCCCCTCCTCTTGGAAACTGTAACAAATTGTTTTTTTGTTTTGTTTTGTTTTGCGGTATGCGCGCCTCTCACTGTTGTGGCCTCTCGCGTTGCGGAGCACAGGCTCCGGACGCGCAGGCTCAGCGGTCATGGCTCACGGGCCCAGTCGCTCCGCGGCATGTGGGATCTTCCCGGACCGGGGCACGAACCCGTGTCCCCTGCATCGGCAGGCGGACTCTCAACCACTGCGCCACCAGGGACGCCCCTAACAAACTGTTTTTTCAATGGCAATCGCCTCCTGATCTGTTGTCCTCATCATACTGGAATAACAATAAAACCTGCATTTTAAAACAATTGGTTCTAGTCATTGTTGTCTATTTTAACTCTTGAAGGAACTGTGCAATACATATTTTAGAGATTGATAATTGACTCCAAGTTCATCTATTGGCTGTGTGACGTTGGGCAGAATAATACAACTTCTATGAATCTCAGTGCACCTTTGCAAAATGGGAAAATTCCCTACTAGCAGATAAATTAGTCCTCTTTCTGTTCTCTGTTTTTATAAGATATAATACTTTATACTAAATTATCTTCCCATTGGGAAATGTAGATTATATCCCTTTTCTGTTATCTGGCAAAAAAAAAATCAATAATTGTACCTAGTTACAGTTTTATTTACTTGAGACCAGCCAAACCAGTGCTGACACAATTAAGATTTGATAGTTAAAACCCCACAAGGTGGCGGCAGAGGCAACACCATCAGCAGCCAGCAGCTCTACAGAGGAGCCTAAGGAAGGAAGGAATCAAGGCAAGTGCCTTTCTGGGAAGGGCGTGCATACACCTGAATGTCTAGGACTTGGCCTGTGCTGCTCTGGGTCTGCTGGGTCATCTAGGGTCCAGGGAACTTACTAAGCCACAGGCAGTGCTTGGCCTCACCTGAGATTCTGGGCCAGCTTTTAGAATCCATTTTGTGAGGAAGCTCAGGTTTTCTCTACAGTTCATTGTGATGTTCTACTAATACTGTATGTTACTATTATTCTTAATCCCTAATTAACAACACACAGCACAGTTATGTGCACATAAGCAGTCTATTCCTGAAAAACAAAATATTTCTGACGTGTAAAACATCGATTACAGTCCAAGCTTGCAGCCTTATTTACAGTCATCCATCTGTTAAAATCATAAATTCTTCATCTTAAAGTATTTTAAAAGAGATCATTTGTAGTAACAAAATAATTTGGACCACGCTATCATTAAAATTTTAAAAATCTCCCACATAGTATGATACGTCCCTCTTGAGGTTTTTAATTGCATTTGAGGGAGAAAGAGTCAATGAAATGAAACCCTCTGTGCTAATTAAGTTCTAAAATTGTGTACCATTTCTGAGGGGTGGGAAGGACCATGCAAGCTCCCCTAGAGCTGTTGAATCTTTATACCCTCAACGCAAATATGCATATAGACACACAAATGCAACACACGGATACACACATTCTAATTAGGAATTCGGAGGAGAAAAATTAAATTCTCTTAGGTGTATATCAGGAAATATTTTATTTTAAATATTTTTAAATATTATAAAATTTAATTTTCCTAGCTGAGGTTGAACAAGGGGATGCTCTACTACTTGTTTCAGTTTTCACCTTGCAAACCAGTGTCCTTTTCATCATATGTTTAGTGCTAATTTTTTATATTTTTGTGTTTTTTGTTGGTGATTTCACTGTTTTAAATGGCCCCAAGCATAGTCCTGAAGTGTTATCTAGTGTATCCAAGCACTGGAAGGCTGTGATGTGCCTCAAAGAGAAATATGTGTTAGATAAGCTTCATTCAGGTGTGAGTTACAGTGTTGTTGACCCTGAGTATAATGTCAGTGAATTAACAATATATATTAAATAAGGGGTCTTTAAATAGAAACACACACAAATCAAGGTTATGCATTGATTGGTTTTAAAAATGTTGTGAATTAGGCTCTCAGGAACCTAATACTTCCCCAGGAGAAGTCGTTCCATATTTGCTAATTCAGGGTGAGTTTATAGCGAGTAACAAGACTCCACTGTACTCTCTGTTGGCCCTAGGCTAGCAGAGGTCCTCATCTCTAGTTCTCAACTCTGGCTGGAGAGTGGAATCACAGGTGGAATTGAAAGGAGAAATAATTGACAATAAAGTTCCAATTGTGGAGATTCTGATGCAATAAATAATTGTATATATGTCTCCCTGTGAGTCAAATATACAACTAGGCTTGAGAACAACTTTCTAGCTCACTTTGCCACCACAACAAAGAATTGAATGGCTGCTTTGGTACTTCCTATTGGGGATGCTCTTCAAGGGCAATGTGTGTGCTCAGGTAAGGAAAGCATCTAAAAAACAAATTTTTCTAGCCTTCTCTGGGTTATTTTTGTATTTTAATAGTCAAATAAAATGCCTTGAGCTCCTGTGACAAACAGCGCCTTACTATTAGAAATCAGAATTTTTTAGTATTTTGAGCAGGTATCACTTTATTTTAGGGGAGGTGTCACAGCCCAGTTCTAGCCGATGAGACATATAAAAAAAATTCTGCTGTGAGACTCCAGGGGCACTTTTGTTTTCCTTCACTATGGAGAAGGCAAGTGGGAGAAACTCTATGTTCCATGCTGCTACAACCTACTTTTAACTGGAGTTGTAGGAAGAAATGATGTTCAGAGCTGTAGTAGCCATTTTGCAACCAAGAGAGAAAAGCCAAGAAAATTACAGGACACATCCCAGAGTTCTGACCTCAATGAATCATTGGCTCTTCTTGTTATGTGAGAAAAATCAATTCCTGTTGCTGGGCCACACCTACTCAGGCATCGTCTTTACCTTGAAGCTGAAAGTATGCCTACTGAGATGGCCCTTCGTATCCTGTAGAGCATGGTAAGTCTGGCACAGTTCCTAAGATGTCTGACAATCCCTAGAGGGCTTATGCTCTCATTGTCTCTCTTGGATGGAATTCTCAATCCATGCTCCCTGTCTCACTTTCTACAGATACACTTTTCTCTCTGTGTAGCTCTGCTCCACCACATGGGGCCACTGCCTCTCCTTTATTAACCAAAGCACCACAACACAAACCTATTACATGTGGCAGCCTTTCATGGAAGACCTGGGACTAAGAAGAGTCAGTACAGCAAAGGCAACTCAGGAATGAACTTATTATATCCTGGCCACCGCTGCTGCAGGGAATCTCTCACAGATTCTTTCTCCCCTTGGAATGTCAATACAATCTACCTATGGAGATCTCTTCCTTGGAGATCTCTTCCTCACAGTTGAGGTCACCTCAGCTCACTCTCCGATGAACAGATGTTGAGTGTGTATAGGTATGTGCACACACATGCATTTACACATATATTTGTGCAATTAAATATTGGTAGGAAATGCATTTGAAATATTAATAATGCCTATCTCTGGGTGATAGGATTATAAGTAATTCATATAATCTTCTTCAATATGATGTGATTTTCCCCCTGAAATTTCTACAGTGAATATAAACTATTTTTTCAATAAAAATTAATTTTTTAAAAAGGGTCCAATTCTGGAAAAAATCTGCTGGGCAGCATGTCTGGCAATAGGCTATGAAATATGTTCAAGTTCCGTGTATTAACTTAATATACCAACATTTGTCACAAAGCAATAATAACGCTAGCAACTTGGAATATTCTACTTCTACGATCTAAACGTTGAATTTCTTTTCCTCCCGGAGCTTTCTCTCCTTTCACCTCCACACCTTCCCCCTTCATTCTTATTAATACTGCTCTTCAAATTTAACAAAATCTCTAGCCCTTGGGAAGCTCTCTAGAGCTGTAGTCTCCAAGTACTTTGTTCTTTTATTTTTTATAAATGTATTTATTTTTTTTGCTGCGTTGGGTCTTTGTTTCTGTGCGAGGGCTTTCTCTAGTTGTGGCAAGCGGGGGCCGCTCTTCATCGCGGGGCGCAGGCCTCTCACTATCGCGGCTTCTCTTGTTGCGGAGCACAGGCTCCAGACGCGCACGCAGGCTCAGTAGTTGTGGCTCACGGGCCCAGTTGCTCCGCGGCATGTGGGATCTTCCCAGACCAGGGCTCGAACCCGTATCCCCTGCATTGGCAGGCAGATTCTCAACCACTGTGCCACCAGGGAAGCCCCAAGTACTTTGTTCTTGATCCCTATCAGCTAAAATATTTGAACACGAACCCCAATAAATATATATATTTAGAAAATCTTTACATGTACAAATATATATATATAAATATATATATATGTATTTAGAAAATCTTTACATGTACAAATATAATGACATATCCTAAACTACAAACAATATAAACAATACAAACTTAAAAGTAAGGGATCAGGGCTTCACATGTGCACACTTAAAACCGAAAGTTTATAACTGAAATTTTGGAAGTAATTAAGAAATGGGTATCATGATCTAGTAAACTTAGAATTTTTTTCTATTTTGGAACTATTTATGTTTTTGAAATATAAACAATATCCTTTTTTTTAACATCTTTATTGGCATATACTTGCTTTACAATGGTGTGTTAGTTTTTGCTGTATAACAAAGTGAATCAGCTATATGTATACATATATCCCCATATCCCCTCCCTCTTGTGCCTCCCTGCCACCCTCCCCATCCCATCCCTCTAGGTGGTCACAAAGCACCCAGCTGATCTCCCTGTGCTATGCGGCTGCTTCCCACTAGCTACCTATTTAAGAATGGACCTGAGGACACGGGGAGGGGGAAGGGTAAGCTGGGACGAAGTGAGAGAGTAGCATTGACATATAAACGGTATCCTTTCAATAAACTTTTCTGCTAAATCAGCCTATCAGCTTTTGTTTCTTGCAAAAGGGATCCTGTGTAAGTATCAGTTAGATGGCTAGTTATTATGTAATGTTTATGTGTATAACTGAGTTATTTCCTCTATCAACTGTACATTCGTTCAGGGCTAGCAACATCTTGTACTCATCGTTTGTATAAAAATGCTGGCAGTCATGTATAGGGCATGTATAACATGCCAGGACTAGTGCTAAGTGCTTCCAACAACCTTATGACATAGTACTGGTATCATTCTCATTCTCGTTTTACAACTGAGAAATTTGAGGTTATTTTCCTAAGATCACACAGCAATCAAGAGGCAGTGCTGAGATGTGCATCCTGACATCCTGAGCTCACAGTCTCTAAGATTAATCACAGCTCTATTCTGCTAGTCAAAGGGCATCCAACTGTAAATTACACAGAATAAGCTCTTTATTGATACAATTTAGTAAACAAGTGAAAAAAGCAGAGCAACAATTCTAGAAGCATTTCCTCATCAAATTAAATTCATTGTCCTTTTCTTTGGAAAAGGCATTACTGCCATTAAATTGTAGTTCTAGTTTGTCAAAGAAGTGGCAGTTATGATTTTTACTACTTCTTAGCTGTAGAAAACTCAAATGGTAAGTCGGATAACAGCAAGAATCAGTTATCTAGCACCTTCCTGAACTACAATTTAAAAAACAAAATGCTAAAAGGTGACTTTTAAAACTGATGGAGACTGAAATATTTCTTTTGGGTTTAAAAAGAAAAGGCAGCTCTAGAAAAAAGGAAAAGATATAGCTCAGTATAACTTCCTACCTCAAAGGAGAAAGGAAACAGAAACTTATGTTTAGAAACAATAAGGAGGATGTTAATAAAAGTTATCTTAAGAAATGTGGCAGAGGAAAGCCTTATTAAAACAAAAACGAAAATAAACTAAACCATGGTGCAAAAATATAGATGAAGAAAAAGGATACATTTTGAGAGATTGGCTTTCTTTTTCCTCAACTTCTTTCCTCCAGCAGTGGCTCTATCAAGACTATGGTAGAGCTTCCCTGGTGGTGCAGTGGTTGAGAGTCCGCCTGCTGATGCAGGGGACGCGGGTTCGTGCCCTGGTCCAGGAGGATCCCACGTGCCGCGGAGCGGCTGGGCCCGTGAGCCATGGCCGCTGAGCCTACGTGTCTGGTGCCTGTGCTCCGCAACAGGAGAGGCCACAACGGTGAGAGGCCCGCGTACTGCAAAAAAAGAAAAAAAAAAAAAAAAAAAAAGACTATGGTAGATTCCCAAAAATAAAGAGGTTCCTATTTTCCCTCAGAATCAGTCCTCATCACTCAATCTTCATCCAGCAAAGTGACTCTTACCTGAAAGTAAATATGTATTGATAATTTTTATTGATGGGTATTATGTGATACTAACGGTGAGGGTCAGGAGAGGGCATCTATATGGAAAATCAACCAGTGAAACTGCAATGTGCATTATTAGCTAGATCTTACCAGAGTCCTCATAGCACTTATCCTCACCTGGCACACTGTATATTTTCTAGTTATTATTTATTTTCTGTCTTCCCACTCCCATTAGAATGTCAGACCCATAAAAGTAGGAACTTTGTTTAGTTTTATAAACTGCTCCTAGAGCAACACTGGTCAGATAGTAGGTTCTTTTTTTAAAAAAAATAGATTTACTTAATTTATTTTTTGGCTGCTTTGGGTCTTCGTTGCTGTGTGCGGGCTTTCTCTAGTTGCGGTGAGCAGGGGCTGCTCTTCGTTGCAGTGTGAGGGCTTCTCATTGCGGTGGCTTCTCTTGCTGTGGAGCACGGGCTCTAGGTGCGCAGGCTTCATTAGTTGTGGCACACAGGCTCAGAAGTTGTGGCACATGGTCTTAGTTGCTCCGCGGTATGTGGGATCTTCCCAGACCAGGGCTCGAACCCATGTCTCCTGCATTGGCAGGCGGATTCTTAAGTGCCACCAGGGAAGCCCTACATAGTAGGTTCTTAATAACAATTTTTAAAGCGATTGAATGAATGAATGAATGATATAATCTAAATACCAAACATTTAAACTTCCACTTTTGACCCTCTTTCACCAGGACAGCAGTTCTGTGATGTTAAGAAGATGTCATTATTTCCCCATATTTAATAAGCAACCCCTTTTTATTCCCCAATGTTTGAAACTAAAGGACGGACGGATGAGTAACAGGGGACAGAATGTTTTTTGGTTGGTTGGTTTGTTTGTTCTTGCTTTAACATACTGAATAAAACCTGCCAGCACCTGAGGGGGTGAGGGGGACTTTAATAGCCCTAACAGATATCTTTGTAGACATATAACTAAAATTGATAATTTGAATACTTTTGTAGAAATGTCTAATGTGGTTATCTTCTACCTACAAAGTAAATAAAGTAAATAAAGATATGGTCATATTTTATGAAGAGACAGCAAAGAATAGCATAAATCAGGCTCACCTGCAAGGCCAAGGTTCTATTTCACTTCAACAACTTTCACTGTGTGTTTGACATTAAGCCAGCTGCCGCGTCAAGGCAAATAAAATTCCCATTCAGGGGGAAAATCAGCAAGGGCCTACTATTTGTAGAGTATTGTACTGGTCCTGTGTAAATGTGTCCTTTCTTCAAGCAGCTTACAATCCTTGGGGAAGAAAAAAGGCTTAGCTACATAATATAATTAGCAAATAATATAAGACAACAGCTATAAAGTACTCAATTGGGTATTTTCTATGCCTCCGGTAAATACAAAGATTCTGTGTTTCACTTATCCAGTCCAAAACTCCACCAAGCTTCCCTGGCCTATCCAAACTTCATTGAATATGCATTGCTAGCAGATTCCTTTTCCTAAATATATCTTTTTGACAGCCTAAATGACCCCTTCCTCCTCCATATAATTCTGGACCATGAGGTTCTCATTATGAAGCAGATAAACTACCACCCACAGTCATCCAGGGTTGCAGAACACCTGAATGAGTAGCCACGTGAAGGACTCACATTTATGTGGCTTCTGTACTGAACCAAAGCTGCCACTTCTCAGTGTGGGTGTCTCTTCCCTCATGACATAGACAAATGTTGATGTTTACTACAAGTTGGTACATTAGTTGCTAATTAAGTTCCTAGCTGCTTCAGCCAAAACTTGCTGTATTGAATCCAAGAAAAGAATGGCAGCTACATCAAAAATAAGTTGTTGGGGATTTTGTTTTGTTTTATTAAAGGAAAGTTGTATATTAAAGAATATGGGGAACTTACATACTGGGAGATGGGAAACCTTCAGTCTTGGCTTCCTCCTAAGCTGAGTTGGTGGTTCAAGTCCTTCAGCATCTGTCGTCACTAGGCCTTGGTCAAAGCCAAATAAATACTACTATCTATGCATGAGGCGATACAGTTAATTTCTTATCATTACTTGCTCTTTTGCATACCCACCCACAAATTCCCAAAGAGTTACTTCTTGGGGACCCACAGAAGGGCAGGTTTGTTCTGGAAAGGGTACAGAGGTCACTTCATCCTGGGGTTCAGGGCTTAACACATCTCTGAAAAGATGTCTTCTTAGCTTCATCTCTCTGCCTGTCCCCTGTAATCTTACCACTCAGGCGCGGCCAGGGGCTGCCTGCATTCACCAGCCAAGGCTAACACCTTGCTGCTGACATCAGGATCCGCGGCAGTTTCTCTTCCCCTCTGGGCTGGGAAGCCCCCAGTCACGCGCTTGCACCCCCTCCACATCTTAGCTGACAAGGGGTGATGCGAGACGGCCCTGGGAAAGAAGTCTGAATTTTAAGGCCAAACCCTGCAAGGTAGACGAAATACCCGCTGGCATTGCTGGAGCGCTGCTGTCTTACTCGCTGGAAGAGAGAATTCCCTTTCCTTTTCTTTTTCCCACAGGGCCCTTGACCGAAGGACTGTGCATACCGGAACCGACCAAAGGGTGGCTCCTCCCAGAGCAGACACTCCCCGCCCGGCGGATTACGTGTGGAAAGTCCTGAAGCAGAGAATCGAAACAGAAACCGCAATCAGGCAAACTATATAACTGCCTGGCGGAAAGGTGGCCCAGAAGCTTCCACCCCAGTGCGCAGACGAGGCGCACCGGTCCCCGGCCCCTGCGAGCGAGCGCCCGCCGCCGCCGCGTCCTGCCTACCTGCCCGCCTGCCCAGGTGCGACCGCGCCCTCGCGCGCCCGCCTTGGGCGTCGTGCAGGCAACCCCGTCGTTGCCAGGAGCATCGCTGCAGACCCTGCCGCTCCAAAGCAGCGGGCCACACATCTCATCCGCTGAGCTGAGAACAGCAACTTGTCCGTCTATTGGGGAGAATCTTCTCCGGCCTCTGAGAAGGAAAGATGTCGTCGGATGGGTATTCCGCAGACAAGAATTTCTGCTATCTCATTTCGTGTTTCAGGGCCCGAGTGAAAATGTACATCCAGGTGGAGCCAGTACTGGACTACCTGACCTTTCTACCTGCAGACGTGAAAGAGCAGATTCAGAGGACGGCCGCCACCACCGGGAACATGCAGGCAGCTGATCTGCTTCTGAACACCTTGGAGAAGGGGGTCTGGCCCCTCGGCTGGACTAGGATGTTTGTGGATGCCCTCCGGCTAGCAGGCAACCCCTTAGCCGCCCGCTACGTGAACCCTGAGCTCACCGACTTGCCCTCTCCGTCCTTTGAGAATGCTCACGATGAGTGTCTCCAATTGCTGAACCTCCTTCAGCCCACACTGGTGGACAAGCTTCTGGTTACAGATGTCTTGGATAGATGTGTGATGGAGGAGCTGTTGACAGTTGAAGACAGAAATCGGGTAGGTGTCAGTTCAAATGGAGCTGGACTTGTAGGCAGATACAGGTATTGCATCTCGGGGTTGTTCCTCCATTTGCCCCATTCCAAATGTTCTTTGATATCTTTTGGTAAATTTGGATCCCTCCTTGAGAAGAGAATATCTAGGCTTTTAAAAACATAATTTTGAAAACGGCTACTTTTCTAATTCTTTCACTGAAATAAACTAAAGAGGAGTTAACTTTAGAATAATAATGTATGCTAATAGACGACATTTATTAAACACTTACTGTGTGCAATTAGTATCATTTGCAAAATGTATTATCAGAGTTCATGCTTGCAATAATCTATTGAGGTTTTTTTATGTTATTAACTGTGCCGTTTTACAGATGAGAAAACTGAGGCAGTTTAAATAACTTGCCGAAGTTCTCCCAGGAAGACATTAGCAGAGCTAGGGATTTAGTTCCTGATGGTGTGAAATTTTATGTCTTATTTTATAAAGTTCCATAGAACAGGGATCAGCAAACCATGATCCATGGGCTAAATCCAGCCCGAAAGCTAAGAATGGTGTTTAAATTTTTAAATTTTCAGTTCATAAAGAAAGTTTTGTTGGAACACAGCCAGTGCTCATTCATTTACATGCTATGATTGCTCTCCCGCTTTAAGAGCATTTGTACAGAGACGTATATCCCACAAAGCCTAAAATATTTATTATCTGGGCTTTAAACAAAACATTTGCCAATATCTGGCCTATATTATGCACTATACCATTTAATTTTGGTCCAAATGGGGAAACTACATAGTACACACACACAGACACACACACTTTTTTTTTCTTTACTCAAAGTTTCAACTCTCTGGGAATCAAAAATTGGAGATAATTAACTGAAAAAATATGTTGCTAGTTGCAGTTTTTCATATTAATAAAAGAATAGTGGACTTTTTACGTGGCATTTTGACAGGATGAATTTTACAGGTGACTTTACACTTAATGTTTTATTGTTCATTGTTTTTCAATGAGCGAGGATGTCCTGTGGAGTATAGAAATGCTTACCTATTTAAATCTGACTTACTCAGGGTGTGCGTCAAAAGTCTTATTTTGAAAGGCATGTAGGCAAATAAACCCATTTTGAGGGTCAAAGTCTAACATGCTATGATTTTTGACACTTTCTTTCTCTCTTTCTTTTTAATTCATCAACTGTTTGTATCCTTGTTACAAAGTTCTGGGCACGGGACTCCTATCAGCCTATGATGTGACTTGGTCTTTAGTGACTAAAGTTAATACTCCTTCGTCCACTTGACAGCCATAGGGCCTGTCCAAAGACCCAAGCATGCATCTAATTCTGAAGACTGGATTTCCCAACTAGTAAATTACATTACACTGTTGTCGGTAACGTTTATGTAGTTTTGTGTATTGAGAACCAGCTAGAACGCATTATAGTAGTCCAGCTGGATATGACAAATGTGTACATCACTGTGGCAGAAACTTAATTTGGAAGACAGTATGCAGCCTTCAAGCCAGCTGGAGATGGAAGATGGCATTTCCAGCCACAGTAGCTGTTAGGAAGTCCAGAAGCAACAGAGTCCAGTAACACCACAAAGCTGTTTATGTTTGGTGGGTACGATGTCCCGATTGCCAGCGAAACAGCACTTCTCCTTATTTACTCTAAATATGTCTGCCTATCAGCATCACTTTTGTCTTGCCTGGATTGAATTTCTGCCAGCTAGTTTTTATCCAAGTTCTTGATTCTGGCAAGCTTGGAGGCAGCTAGCAGGAATGCAAGGGATTTGACACAAAGAAGATATTGAGTAAAGGGACATTTGTGTAGTGGTAGCAGTTAAGGCCAAAGCAACCCAAATCCTCCCTCAGAGTCGTATTTCAATGGAGGCCCTGAAAGCTAGAGGAGCTATGTATCTGAGGCTTTCAAAGGAGCAATAGTGTCTGCGTGAAACTTTGGAATAGTTTTTGTACACGTCATTTTACAGGTACCATCAGTCTCAAAAGGAATCAATGGCGGATGATGGAAAGGCACCACTAGGTTTAGAAGAATCCACAGCATGTTGATATGGGGTCCTTGAGGAATGTTTATCGTATAACAGCAAAGTGTAGTGGGGAAAGCATGGGAATTTGGAATGGCAAGACCTGGATTTGAGATCTATCTCTGTTTCTTACCATCTGCGTTACTTTGGACTACATTATTTGTTTCCTGATCCTAAGTGTACCCATGAAAATGGACATAATAATAATTTCCTCTCTCATTCACAGTATTTTATTGAACGTGAGTGAGAAATAGTGTTTATGAAAAAGCTTTATAAATAAGAAAGAGCTGTTTGGTTATGATGGTGACTTCTATTATTTATTTGGTCACATTTCCTTGTGAATTTAAAGTTTCAGGGATTTAGGTAAATACCCCATGTTGAAATTGAGATCTGCCTCCTAAAGTCCCTGGATTAAACTGTGATTTGAGGGAGAAACAATGCTTTTCATCTAAGGATGAAACCAGAACCCAGTTAGGACTAAGTATAATATTGGTGCTTAATAAGTATTGATTGATTGGATTTATTTCCAAGGAATTGTCTGGAATAAGAAATGAAAACACTTGGAGTAATGAATTGCCTTGCCAGGCATTGGGGAATGGATGGGTGGATGATGAATATAAGATCTCCAAATCTGCTTTTTTGACACCTTAAAATAGCATTTAACTAAGAAATCAGAACTTCTAAAAAAATATTTTATTTTAATGCTTTTCCTGTTTTCCGGTTGACACTTTCTACTTGATCTTGGATTCTCACCTCCACCTCCCAATCCCTGCCCCTCTTACATAAGCACTTCTAAAAACATGGTCCTAGATTTAGTTTTGTGACCAGCAGGTACCCAAAGAAATTTATTTAATCGACTGATTATTCATTCATTTGGTTTAAATTTATGGAACGACACCTTGCATCAGACACCATGCTAGTGCTGAAATGATTAGAGAATAACACAAATACTGTCTGTGCTTTCATGGAGTTTACGATGCAGTGTTGATCAGTGTTCATTCTTCTAACAAATAATTAAAGAATGTCTAGTATATGTGAGGCACTATTGCAAACACTGAGGACTCAGTAATAAATACAAGAATCACTTTATAGATCATTATAATAGAATGCTCCCTAACAGCAAGGGGGTGTCCCTGTACTGGCCTGCTTCTATTTAGATGCTAAGTGACATCGTAGCACATCCATGACTTAGACAGCCATGAACTGTGGATCATGTAAACATCTCTATAGTGTTTTTTAAAAAAAATAATTAATTTGTTTATTCATTTATTTATTTTTGGCTGTGTTGGGTCTTCGTTGCTGTGCAGGCATTCTCTAGTTGCCTCAGGCGGGGCCTACTCTTCATTGTGGTGCGCGGGCATCTCACTGCAGTGGCTTCTCTTTTTGTTGCAGAGCAAGGGCTCTAGGTACGCCGGCTTCAGTAGTTGTGGCACACAAGCTCAGCAGTTGTGGCTCACGGGCTCTAGAGCCCAGGCTCGGTAGTTGTGGCACGTGGGCTTAGTTGCTCCGCGGCACGTGGGATCTTCCCGGACCAGGGCTCGAACCCGTGTCCCTTGCATTGGCAGGCGGATTCTTAACCACTGCACCACCAGGGAAGCCCCTCCACACTGTCTTAATATCAATTTGAACAGATTAAGTAAGCTGCATGTTTCAGCCCTGCCCAGTTCAAAGCATCAAACATCTATAGTCCTAGAAGACACTCTGTACCTTTCATTTACACAGTAGAACCGCAGATAATATCACCAGTCCAACTAGAAACCCTCCAGTTCCATCTACATGAAGTTGATATTAGAGTTAATCTCCTTCTAGCTCATTGTAATGTCAGGTAAATTAGGATGGGTAAGAATTTTATTAGCAACAAAAAGTACAAATAAGAAATTAGTTATGTCATTGTGACAATACATAGTCATTCAGAAAGACATTAACTTTTGGAGGGAACTTGTTCTTTAAAAATTCTTTGTTTTTAACGTAAGAGTTTTGCTTCCTGATTTACTGGTACTGAGGGTTGAGCTCTGCTATATTAAAAGGTCACCATTATATTTAAATAGCTATCTACGGTTGTTCTGAGGGGGAAGAAAGCATTTTTATCTAACTTTACAATTGTGTTGGCAAGCCAGTGCTTAAACGAAATATCTTTGGTTTCTCTACTGATTTCTGTTAGAAAAAGCATAGATCAAAGAATTCAGGGAGCTTCCCTGGTGGCGCAGTGGTTGAGAGTCCGCCTGCCGATGCAGGGAACATGGGTTCGTTCGTGCCCCAGTCCGGGAGGATCCCACATGCCGCGGAGCGACTGGGACCGTGAGCCATGGCCGCTGAGCCTGCGCGTCCAGAGCCTGTGCTCCGCAACGGGAGAGACCACAGCAGTGAGAGGCCCGCGTACTGCAAAAAAAAAAAGAATTCAGGATATGAAAGCATTGAACTGTATTACCCACAAACTCATATTTATTTTACACTCTATAAATTAGTTAACAATGTATCCATAGACATTTTTAACTTCATATTCAGAGAATACATTCAGTGGGGAAGGAACATGAGTGGGAATCATTATATGTCCTGTTTCAGGCTCAAGTCTAAATATTCATTTCCCAAGAATTTCAGTAATCAGGTGTATATATTGGGATCTTTTTTTTTTTTTTTTTTTTGAGGTACGCGGGCCTCTCACTGTTGTGGCCTCTCCCGTTGCGGAGCACAGGCTCCGGACGCGCAGGCTCAGTGGCCATGGCTCACGGGCCCAGCCGCTCCGCGGCATGTGGGATCCTCCCGGACCGGGGCACGAACCCGTGTCCCCCGCATCGGCAGGCAGACTCTCAATCACTGTGCCACCAGGGAAGCCCTATTGGGATCTTATATATAGGAGAACAGATTAAGTAAAAAACATCGTGTGATTGCTTTAAAGGGAATTGATGTACTTTCTAGCACCCAAACTAGGAAGATTTCTTAAAAATTCAGAATCTTGATGACCCTGCTAAAATTGCACGGGTATTATATATGTAGTTCCACATTCGAATAATCAAAATACTTGCAGGAAATAATGGCATAATGATTCTCAAATGCCTGAACTCAGTAAGGACAAAGCAAGCTTGACAAATACAATTCTACAGTAAAGATCGACTAACTGGTTAATAGTCAAAGAAGATTTAGTGGCTATAATATGCTTAGGTTTTTAAGTGTAAGTATTTATTGCAGTGCTTCACTTGTTCATTTTAGAGAAATGCTTTCTGATTACTACTTCTGTGGAATGAGTTTAAAGCTGATAAAAGGCTGAGATAATTAAAAATGGAAATGGTTGAGTTAAAAATAAGGTGCTCAAACCAGTCTCATTTAGCATCTTTAGAGATTACTGCTTAAATTAGCAGGTAATAAATAGAGATGTTACAAACATCAGAGAAGACAAAGAATTTCCATTAGAAAATTAACAAAATTAAAGAAAAGTAGGAAATGAGCAAGAATCTGCTTAGAGATGCTGTGGGGGAGATGGACTGAAATGGCCTAAATTTTATTAAGTCAAGTAGTCATTTTAACCACTTCTTGTCAGAAAATGAACTTAAAATTGGAGACAATTACCAGCTATAATTACAGCTCAGTAAGGCAGTATTCAGCCTCTGAAGCCAATGCCTGGGATCTAATTCTACCTCTGCCATTTACTAGCTTTGTGGCCTTAGGGAGGTAACTGGACTTCTCTGAGCCTTGGATTTCTGATCTGTAAAATGGGTTAATATCGGCATCTTCTTCAGAGTTGTTGGGTTGATATATGCAAAACATGTATAATAACATAACTATCTATTAGCTGATGAAATGAACATAGTCTTTGGGTAGAAATCATGTGGTATAATCTTGTACTAAGTAGTGTCTGCTGGTGAAATGTTTGTAAAGATAGATGCTTTTCCCAGTCATCATAATAATAAACACTGAATTCGTACCAGACATTGTTCCAAAAATGTGAATTCCTGAAATTAAATGGTTATTGGATATATTTATAGGACTAGAAAATACACAAATTCGTAGGAAACAATTAATCTAGCTGAATAGTCCATATTATACATGTAAAGATGGGCAAATGTTGAGAAAGACCTTTGAGAGTATGTAAGTTAGTACTTCTTACCTAAGCTGCTGATTAGAATCAAGAGGTGCTTTTGAAAAAAATTTCTGGTTTCCCCCCATGGACAAATCAGAATCTCTGGGGGTAGATTTCAGACATCAGTATTTTATAAAGCTCCTCAGGTGATTCTAACATGCAGCTAGGATGGACAAATGCTGTCATTTCATTTCAGTTGCTTCATTTTACACATGTAGAAACTGAGGTCTGGAGAGGAAGTGGCTTGACTAATGGCCCAGCAAGTTGATGGTGTCCTGCCTAATTTCTTTCTGGTCTAAATGTGATCTTTTCTCCAAATGTTTGGTGCTGTATGAAGAACTGGGGAGATGCACTGTAGTAAGGATTACACAAATGATTCACATTTAAAAAGATTTACTAGATTAATCTAAAGGAGAAATTAAATGAAGGTTAAAAATAGTAATGAATGGATATAGAAATGCTTCTGCCCAATACTTAAAAAAAGGAATATAGAAATAAATGTCTTATAATGTTAAGTAAATACAAATTTTTAAAAAGATGTATTATAGCAGTAATAAATAATACAAATATTAAAGAATATAAATCTCTGATAGTAATTACTTATTCCATAGTGGTAATAGTGAAGAAAGAGAGGTCGGATAAGAAATGTTTGATTTCCTGTTTATAGGCTCCATGAGTTGAAAAGATATAGCAAGCCCTAGATATACAGAAAGAAATTGATGCAAATAGACATAACATGGCTAGAAATTAAAGACGCCTTCTTTTGCACGCTTATTCAGAATGGCGGAGGTAAAACATGTTTCCTAAGTGTCAGCTTTGAATATCTCAATAGTGTATATTTAAAAGGGGGATAGGCCCAGGGATTTTTTTCCCCCTAGAATCCAAAATTTCTGTAAGCGGTATTGCTGTTTTCTTTAGTATTTGAATATGAGCCTTTCTACATATGCTTGATTGTGCGATTTTTCTAAAGGCTAGTTCCTGTTTAAATTTATTCATAAGATAGTTGGACTTCTTTAATTCTGCTTTTTTCTTAAAACAGGTTTCTGCTGCAGAAAATAATGGAAATGAAGCAGGGGTAAGAGAGCTACTGAAAAGGATCGTGCAGAAAGAAAACTGGTTTTCTACGTTTGTGACTGTGCTGAGGCAAACAGGAAACTATGCGCTTGCCCAGGAGTTAACAGGCACCAATTGCTATGAAAGCAATGCAGGTATTGCTAATTCTGCAAAGGAAGGGTTTTTGCGTTTCGCCCAGTGACTGAGAGTTTAATGAAACCTGTAGACACAGTGCCAAATACTAGGGTATGTAGAATCAAAATTTCAAGCGATTTTGAGAGGTATGTTTTCTTCGTTTTACAAATGAGGAAACTGCTGCTTGGGAAAAGATGAACCTTCCAAAGACCACAGCACTCAGCAAGCTGGGCTGGAATATTGGCAGCTGACTCCTTGTCCAACATGTTTTCCATTTCCCATCTTATTTTGGAAACAAAGTAATTGTCTGAGATTTTTATCAAGATAATTTCAACATTGCCTAGACAAATAAATTGGAAGAAAATATTTTAGTGGTTATTACAACTGCTGCATAGTCTTCTGGACATTTATATAAATTTTTAAGGAATTTATTAAACATTTGATAAAAGGTCTGTAGTTGCTAACATATCACAGTGTTACTTTCTGTGAGTTTTTAGAAGTATTCAATTATAATAATAAAAATAACATTTTAGAGCTCTTTCACATATATCATTTGTAAATCTAATATAATCTGCCATCTTATTTTTCTTTACAGAGTATGTATCCTGTGCTTTTAAAAATATCGTATGTAAGACAAATTGAAGTTTAATTGGTAATGAATGATTACCAACTTATAATTGGTATAATTTATTCACAATTATATATATAATTTAAATGATTATAATCATTTCAAGCTTACTTCACTTCTTTTATTCAGTCATTCAATCAACATGTAATGAGTACCAGACACTGTTCTAGGTGCTGGGGATATGGATTTAAATGAGACATACAAAGTCCCCATTCCCATAAACCACACTTCCTAGTGGAATAAAAAACACAGTGAAAAAAAAAAAAAAAAAAAAAACACAGTGAACAATTTTCTAAGTTACTTATGCAAAAGAAAAACAGATAGTTACTAAATTATTAGAGTAAACAGCATATTATGATTTTATGCTGTATTATTTATGAAATAGCTTAATTTTGCTCAGTGGTTAGAAATACACACAATATATATATACACATATATATCTAGTGTATATATACACATACACACAACAGTGTGTACGTATGTGTGTTTATATGTATATATAGCAAGAGAGACAAACATAAACACACACAAATATTTTTACTATGAAATATTGAAAAGCCCAGAAGAATTACAAAATAGTATTAATGGACCTGTGTGTAAATGAATCATGGGGAGTGAAGTGTAATCCATGTTTAGGGAAGGTCTTCTTGCTTCAGCCCAAAGCAAATGCTGTATGGTGTCATATGTTTGGGATGGCCACAAAGTGAAAAGCTCAAGAGGTTCCCCTTTTTGAGATTATCTAGGGATTTGAGGGGGATTTATTCAGCCAAATGTGGTTAATCCAGCTTTCAAAAGCCAAGCAGTAATTCCATGATCTGTCCACTAGCAGGTCTCCCAGTTTCCACTGTCATTGTTTCTATTTCCACAGCAAAGTGTAACTGTATTTAAAAAAACATCCCTCTCGGTAGAAGCACCTTGATTTTGCTTCAGTTCTCTGGAATGGGCTCAGTGGTGCCACTTGCTTGCAACATCAAGATTATGGGTTCTTTTGCGTTTATATATTATGGCCCAGCTATTATTTCCACAGTGTAACTCTAATGCCAGTTTGCTAATTCTAAAGGGACTTCAGGCCAAACTTACATACAATAATGGGGCCAAATTTCTCCTACATACCTCAAGGATGAGCTGGACCCCAGTGCAGATCACACCCTCTCATGATGAGTTCCCTTTCAAGACCTCGTGGGACCATTTCCATCCATGACAAACACCCTAGGACTTGAACTTCAAAGGGAAATGACTGCAGTCTCAATTTTTTTGTTCCCTGGGAAATTTTGGCCTCAGTGTATCGAGGGATATTAGAAAGAGCAGCCTTGCAGATCACAAAAGACCTTGTTATATCCATCCCCCAAAGTAGAGGGTACTTACCCATTTTACGGTTGTGTACTAGTTTAGGAAAAAGTCTAAAAGATCAACTCTAAGTGTCTTCTAGCTTCTCCTGACATAGACAACGTCTCGCCATATTTCTGTCTTTTTTTTGTTGGGGGGGAGCGGAGCAACAAGTTACATACAACATATTTCTTTCTAAGATATTTTTAAGTTCCACTTTACAAGGTGCCTTGTTGGAAGCGAATGTGATTTTTCAAATTCTAATGCTTTGAACGATAGCAATCCTAGGTAAAGTATATATACACGTAATACCTGTATAATAAGACACCTCATCATATACCTCATCTAATATTCACATGCCTTCCTCTTTACTTTCCTTATAATATGCCATAACTTCGTATTATGATTAAGTCTTTACATGTCTGTTTCAGAATGGCTTGGGGACTAGTTTATCCAAACTCTCCTAGCCTGTGCACATAATGTCGGCTGGCCAAGGCCAAACACTTTATAAAAGGGATAAAGGCCTTCTGAAAAGAAAAAAGTGGCACCAATTATCCATCATCCTTTTCGCCCTCCCTGGTCCCCTGACAGGATCCTCTTACATTTGGGGCTTTTCCTTCTTTCAACCAAAGTGGGTGATGATGGATGTTACCCCAGATATGTGGGCTCTTACAAAGACAGGGAGCCCAGTAGAAAGGGATTTCTAAGCTTCTTTTGAAGGTTGGATGGAAGATGCAATCCCCTTCTGGGACTCAGCATCCTTACACTCTCACTACCCCTACCAGCAGTCAGGGTGCTTCTGACCAACTCATTCCAAGTAAGTAGGGCTTATTTCTCATGTCCTCCACTGAAAATCCAATCAGGGGAGTCAGGAATTTAAATATTGTTTGCTAACCTGTACATATTATTAAGGGAATCTAACCATTTTTCTAGCAGGTCTTGATGCCCAGAACAAAGTTAGCTGTCATTATTCAAAGTTAGCTGTGGTAGGAGCTGCTGTGGATGGAATCGAGCCCCCCGCCACCAAATTCATATATTGAAGCCTTAACCCCCAATGTGACTGTATATGGAGCTAGGTCTTTAGGAGGTAATTAAGGTTAAATGAGATCCAAAGGTTGGGTCCCAATCTGATAGGACTGAGGCCTTATACGAAGAGGAAGAGAGATCTCTGTCTCTTTCTCTCTCCCCACCATGTGAGTTCACAGTGAGAAGGTGACATTCTGCAACCTCAGGAACATGCTCTCGCCAGACACCAACCTGCTGGCACATTGACCGTGGACTTCCTATTTCTAGAACTGTGAGAAAATACTTTTCTGTGACTTAAGTCACTCAATCTATGGTACTTTATCATGTTGGCCCATGCTGACTAACACAGGGGCCTGGGCTCTGGATCCTGACACTTAATGAGTCCTGGCTCCTTCATGTCCCTGGATGTGTGACTTTCACCGGGTACTTGCCCTCTCTGTACCTCAGTTTACTCCTCTGTGAAATAATATTACTGATTACCCAGGATTATTTTGAGGGTTAAAAGATTTAACATTTGTAAAGCACAAAATAAAGTGACTATTATTATTATAAACCCCAAACATACTTAATATGTACCTACAAATATTATAAAATCATCTTGTCTAAAGACAAACTCCAAAGTCAGAACAGTTTTCTTCAGGAAATTCTCCATACACACGCACACATTTTCTCCTTATTCTTTAAGATGGGTTAATCGAAAATGATACTTTAAGAAATTTTCTTTATGGCATCAGTCTCTGACACATTGTACTTCAGAAGGGCAGAAACTCTTGCCTTTCTTTGTAACTTTCTTTCAAAAGTCTTAAGAAAACACTCAATACATGTTGGCTGAAGAAAAAAAAGGTCAGGTGGAAGAAATGGTGGGAAGGAGAAAGGAAGGATTCAGAATATTTCATTAAATTTCTAAAAAAAAATCTCCAGAAATTCAGAATACATGAATGTAGGCTGACATTAAAGCATATGTACATCTCGTGTAGAACACGCAGTGAGAGAACAAAAAGGCTAGAGCACAAGCTGAAGAAAAACTACCACCAAGTTTGCATTTTCATTAATGCAGCCTTACATGTGACTTTGTATCACTGAACAAGGGGCTTACTTCCTAAAGTTGATGGTCAGATAGGAAATCGTCACACTTATGATTAGCATAATACTTATTATATTGGCTTTTTAGATAAAATTTAGTCATCACAAAAGAATTACTCACTGTGTTCATATAAAAAAATAAAAATACTTTGTCACAACATAAAAACATGTTCCAAGCCTTACAAAATGTCAAAGTATTGTAGTATATTTAGGCAGATCTCTACTAGGGACCCCACTTGGTTTTCAAAATAAAAATAACAGCTCTTTATATTGTATAAAAACTTGCATTGCAATACAATTTACATTCCGTTTAGAATTTCAAAGTATTTAAGTATATTCAGGTTAATCTCTATTAGGAACCCCTATTCTGTTTTCAAAATAACAATGACAGTTATGTATACTGTATAAAAACTTGCATGGCACTATTGTTTATATTCTAATACGTTTATTCACAGAGTCTGAGAATCTATCACCAGAAGATGGTCCTGAAGTCAAAGAGCCCCTCCTTTTAGCCACAGATCAGCCCAGTCTGGAGGCCTGGGACATAGAGAATAATTCATTGGAACCGTCTTTTGCAGATTCTTCTGTAGCTTCAGGTACTTGGGACACACACATACTTTTACATGCACTAATTAACTACTTCTGGAAAAATCAGTTGCTGCATTGATGACATTAGGATTTATTAAACAGAGGGAGAAATTTGGGGCCTTGGGGTTTTGTGAGTATTTATGTTAAAATAATATTTCTGGAGGAGATTAAATGAAAATAATTGCTCTTTGTGTCTAAAAATGTTTTAAAACTAATGCAATATTAATATGTTATGAACATGAGCACACTGGGTTCTAATTTTATTTTATAAGATATCCATGGTCCTTGTCATGTGGTAAATATCATAAGCAAGTCCTGCATTTCATGATTTCGAAGTACTTTCAAATACATTAATTAGTGGGTTTTTTAAAAAAAGACTTATTTATCTATTTTGGCTGTACCAGGTCTTAGCTGTGGCACGTGGGATCTTCGTTACAGCATGTGGGATCTTTTAGTTGTGGCACGCGACTTCTTAGTTGTGGCACGTGGGCTTCTTAGTTGCAACATGCAACTAAGTTGCAACATGTGAACTCTTAGTTGCAGCATGCAACTAAGTTCCCCGACCAGAGATCGAACCCAGGCCCCTGCATTGAGAGCATGGAGTCTTACCCACTGGACCACCAGGGAAGTCCCCATGAATTAGTTTGACTCATCCAAATTTCTGAGAATTAAATGAGGCCATTACGTTTTCCCCTTTTTACGGACTGGCGTGTCACAGAGAGGTTCAACTGGGTTATAGAGATCAAAACCAAGGCTTTAGAAAAGAAGATGAATGAGTGCTAAACAGGAGTTGGTTTGAATTTCAGTAACTAATTGGTGTGGGTACTAGATCCACCATGTCCACCTTTTAGATATGAAACAGCCCTGGAAGAATCAAACTAATTTAATTATTTCCCCTCCCTAATTTGCTCATAATAGGAGAATCCTTCTCTCCTTCCCTCTGTCCCCCAAATGGCCACATTCATTTTTCACTAGAAATAGTCAGGTTGAAGTCTGGTGTGCTGGTAAATGTTTACCAAGTGGCTCTCGGAGGAAAAGAAAAAAGCCCTGATTTGTAGCATATGCCAATCTTCATGATGTAAATACTCCCACTAAGGCTACTTTCAAGTGCCCACATGATGTCACCAAACACTAGGTCAGGAATAGATGTGCAGTAGCGCACCACTATTTGCCATTTCCATTATACGGAAACAATAGGCTTAAATAGCCTCAACATCATTGATGATTGTAAAATCTAGTAAAATGATTAGAAATTGATGAGTCTTAAGTATTCCTTACCTTTGTTTTAATATAACTTTTTTAGTAAGTCCATATAATTTAATTTTTAAAATTGCCTGCACTTAACATTAACAACTGGCTCATGAAATTCTAGAAAATTTAACAATTGTTCTTGTGCTGTATGAGCTGACTCCATCACACTATTACAAAGTATACTATTTTCGACTCAGAAAAGTAATATAGCTGCATTGCAGGAGATTTGGAAAACATAGAAACCTACAAAGAAAAAGTCGCACACACTTTTACAGTAAGATATATTACTCTTCACATTTGGGTATCCCGTTTTGTTTACATACCTGGATGTTTATATATAATGGCATTTCTCCTGAATTCATTAGATGTTCTTCTACAGCATGGTTTTTAACAATTGAATAATAATTCTATCCATTGGATGCTTTATGATTAATTAACCAACTGTTGAACATGTAGGATGTTTCCAAATTTCTACATCATGAATAAAGCTGCATAACCCTCTTCATATCTATGTCTCAGTTTAATTCTTTTTAAATTTATTTTTAATTTTTAAAATTTATTTTATTGAAGTATAGTTGATTTACAATGTTGTGTTAATTTCTGCTGTACAGCAAAGTAATTCAGTTATACATATACATGCTTTTTCACATTATGGTTTATAACAGGATACTGACTACAGTTCTTCGTGCTACACAGTAGGACCTTGTTGTTTATCCATCCTCTATATAATAGTTTGCATCTGCTAACCCCAAACTCCCAATCCATTCCTACCCCACCCAGTTTAATTCTTAAAAACATATTACATAATTGAAATTTCTGGATCAATGATTTCTACAGTTTTAAGACATTTGATACTTAATGTTATATTTCACTCCAGGAACTTGTACCAAATTACATGTGCTCTAACAGTACAGGAGAGTACTTACTGCCCTGAAGTCTGTTCTATAAGAGTGGGTGATATTATTTTTAAACTTTGCCAATTTGGTATTTTACTACTTGAATTTGAATTATTTTCTAATGAAAAATGTTTTTACAAGTTCATTCTTTTTGCTGTTGCTAATTGCCTATTTTTCTATTAGGGTATTTTATATTCTTCCTGCTGGTTTATGTGAATTAGCTAAATATACAGGATAGCAATCTTTTGTCATAAAATAGTATCAAGATTTTTTATAGTTTGCCTGCTATTTAGCCTTGTTTAAGGTGTTTGTTCTTTTAGTGGAATACTTCTGAAGCTTTAGTGTGCTTATGTGTCACCTGGAAGAGGAGGTCTTACTGATATGCAGATTTTGATTCGGTAGGTTCTGTATGGAGCCTGAGATTCTGCCTTTCTCACTTGCTCCCAGGTGATGCTGCTACTGCTGGTCTTGGACTACACTTTAAGTAGCAAGGTTTACTGTGCAGAATAGCAAAGCTTTTAAACCTGAATTCTAGAGGACCTTTTTTTTATCATTTGAGCAGCTGCGCTTTCTTTCAGAAATCATGATTGCGTAGGAATGCCAAAACTACTACCTGAATGTGGGTTTTTCACGTCTTAATAAACTTCCTTGGTAGGCTACCTGACATCTCTGTGGGTTACTGGCTATTTTCTAAATTCGCACTGGAAAGAATTGAAGCCAGAACTGAGGCTGGGAATTGATCCTGCATCTCAAATGAAGGTTTTTCATCCAAGGTTGCCAACCTAATGCATCTTGTCAGCCTGTAGTTTATTTATCTGTGGAGCATTCTGAGTCTCAACAAGGACAAAATTAAAGACAAAACCTTTTTAAAAAAATCTGTTTTCTTACTATTTAATATAAAACTTAAAGCTGCATCAAGTGAAAAAAATCTGGATCTTAATAATGGCCTTAAGGGACAGAAAGGGGTTTGTTTTTCCCTCTTCGGGTCCCCTCCCTCCCTTCCTTTCACTTCTTTCATTTAACGAATCTTATTAAACTCCTATCATGTGTCAGGCATGCACTGTTCAGTGTTCAGCACTGTAAATATTGTGGTGGAGCAAACCAGATGTGGCTTCTGCTCCCATGGAGCTTTCAAATGATGGGCATGTCAAACGGTAGTCACTATATAGCTGCACAGTAAGTGCTGTGAAAGAAAAGTACAGACTATTAAAATGTGTACTAGTCTGAGAACATGTGAGAGCACAACAAACTGTACAGTAATCTGAGGACTCCATCCAATTCACAGACTTTAACAGTCTTCTAATCTGTAAGGTTCTTGTGGTGTCTGGACTTCTCATGTGGATTTGGGAACAGGTTCGTCCAATGCATTCTGGTCCTTTCCAGAGCAGTAAGAAAGGGTAACTGATTTATGAAAATGGAGTGCTTCTGCTTTAGGCCTTTGCCTCTGCTTCTGATAGATGTTGTGGATCATTCCAGGTATTCATTTCTTTTCTTGCTGCTCTTCAGAACTAAGAATTACCGATGTAAATGACTTGTAAAGTATCATTAACCCAAAGAAGTTATTGTAGTTCTTTGGACTGAAGTTTTTGTTGCAAAATTAACTGTAGAAGGATTTTGCCTACGTTGGCATTCTTTTACAGGATTAACCATCAAAATAAATAAGATAATATTCAATAATCTGTAATATTTATTTGCATAATTTTTTGTGTGTATCTTAATGATATTTACAATATATAATCTTTATTTTGAATTTCAGTACATTGGGTTTAGATTTCAAATACAGTTACCAAGGTAGCATTGAAAGAAACTTATTACTTAAGCTACACACATTCTATAAATATGAATTTTCATAGGCAAAAAAATGTGACTTGAATTATTTCTGATTTTAAATTAAGACTTCTCTAATTTCTATTTCCACATCAGTTTCTAAAATATTGTTTTTCAGTGCATAATAGTCTTTGTGGATACAAATGTTAATTATTTATAGTTTTAATGCAAAGATTCTTTATATATTGTTTTTAGCCTTTTTTACTCCTTAACACACCTGACAGGTAAGACACAGTCGTATTAGTAATAGTGGCCCACACTGAAACCAATTTTAATCACTCCTTCAGTGATTAAATCAGTGATTTAATCACCAAATTTAATGTCTCCTTCAGCCTGGGGTGATAGATGAGAATTCCCTAGTGGACAGTTCTGGACAGGGATTTTGTCATGCCTCCGCATCAGAGGCTGGCATTTCTTCTTCCTTTCTCCTTTCAACTTCTTCCCATTAAAAAGTGGTTAATAATTAAGATTACCCCATTTTTTAAAATTTGCTTTTTCCACACGAATACAACCATTTATAAAGGATATTTGAATAGTTCTCAGACTATTCATAGAATTTTACTGCTGGATGTAATAATTCTGCTTTCTGAGGTCACTGGTCATTTTCTAACAAGAAATTATTGGAAAACTTTGGTGTTTCTCTAGACCACACTTCCCTAGAAAACATCAGAGGGGCACAATGCCCACATTCATTTTCTTCTATTAAAAATATTTTAATTATAGAAAATACACAGTTATCTGGTTTATGTTAATCCTATAGGCTTACAGTAAAATTGGTTATGCAATCATTTTTAATTGTCTGCTGCTGTTGCTTTTTTAAAATAAGTGAGTGGTTATTTTACATTGACTTTTTTAATATACTATTTTAGGAATTAATGACATATATAAAATAAAAAATAAAGCAAATGAGGTTCAAAACGAAATAATAAAATTTACTGTATTTGGAATGAACTTACTTTTATGCAGAGTTCCACAGAAAATCCCCCAAATTTCTTTTATCATCCTTTGTTGATCTCCCTGTTATGAAACTAGAAAATGCAAGTACCGCAGGTTGGCCAGCAGAGGGCGCTTTGACATTTATAAAGAGAATGGAATGTCACTGTTCCAGGGTGGACGATTATAACGTACAGGGTGAGTGTGCCATGTGTGAATACACAGTGCGCATGACTGTGAGTGCATGTGTATATTTTGATTTATATATTCGTTCACGTGAAGATTTTAAAATTCCACCCAAGCTAATGAGCTTACCAACCTGCTTGTTTTCAGACTTTAGTACCTTCTTTTTCATATTCCCCCATATGTTCCACTCCTTAGGTTTATCCGGTGACATTATGCTTTGGAATATATTGTGGATATATTTTGCATAGATCATCTTCTGTAGGAGGGGTTTAAAAATTGACCTTTATAAAACAGCCTCCTTCTTTCTGGACCAATCTGTTAGTGCACTTTTTTTGTTGTTGTTTTGTTTTCCCTTTTTATAGACCGAAGTCCAATCTTAGATTTGGTCTATAGTAATCTCTGTAAAAATGCCACAAAATTTATCCTTGCACTTGAGGACCAGAATAATGTTCTATAATACTAACCTCTAGAAATTTAGAGATTTTTAGAATCTCTAGAAATACATACCACATAGACCTTGAGAGCTTAGTGGGAAAGATAATTGATGTAGCAGTCTGCAATAATACTGTGGGAGATCACCCATACTGTTACAGGATTGCTCTGAATTAAGATAGCTCTCCTTTACATCTATATTTTTTCTAAATTTAGTTACATTAATTATTGGGAAGTAGGAATACTACTACGGCAATCCAAAAGGCAAATATTATTATGAGCTGAGAAAGAGAGAGAGAGAGAGAGAGAGGGAGAGGGGGGAAGAGGTGCTGTTACAGATGCTGATATTGGTGTTTGTTAAAGGATAATATAGGTTTGTATTTTATATGAAACCCACCAAGAGCCATCTAGGTTAGTTATACGACCTCCAATTGCATAATAGTTCTAGGAGGGTGACTGTTCATATCTCAGGAGTGAGAATGTAAGTATTTTGATGGAGAGAAACCTCTTTACTGCGCGGCTAATACATGTTGGATTTATTTTCATGACATCTTTTTATGACTACAAGCCTAAAGCTTTTTTAGCAGAGTTTTAACAAAAGCAGTGGTTTTAATTTGATCATTAGACCTTACCTTCTCTATTTTGGCATATGAATGAAAACTAGAAGCTAAGAATGAGTTGGTCAGGTCATATTATTGAGAAAACCAAGCACTGGGGTGTTGTCCTCACCCTCAGAGAGTTTATAATCCCGTTCAAGAAAACAAGTTTTATGTCCTCAAAGAGAGACAGTAATCTATCTCTAGCAAAAGAGAAGGTATTAAAGGATGAGGGGAGAAGTCTGGTGAAAGAAGGAAGACTTAGAGAAAGCTTACCAGAGAGGAGGAATGTGAGGCAGTTCATCTGCACCTTGAAGGTCCTGTGTTGGGCCTGTAAACAGAAGTGGTAGCCAACACTTCCCGTTACACGGACACCATGAGCAAAAGTGCAGGTATAGGAAAGTTCAAAATGTGTTGTGTGTGTGTGTGTGTGTGTGTGTGTGTGTGTGTGTGTTGAGGGGATATTGATAATGGAGGAGGCTATCCCTATGTGGGAGTGGGGGGATATGGGTATTCTCTCTACCTTCCACTCAATTTTGCTGCAAAACTAAAATTCTAGGAAAGAAAATCTATAAAAAATTCATCCAGCTGTAATAAACACATCAAAATCCAGCTGTAATAAACATAGCAAAGTTTTATAAAAAGTGTGGGTAGGGAAACAGTTGGATTAGAGGGGAACATTTATGGAGGAGGGTGGCTGGAGATAAGGCTTCTAGGATCAATGAGAATTAGTGGGTTTCTCTTACTATGATTTTTACAAAGCCTTGTCCTAAGGCAAAGCAATACTTAAATGTTTATCATTCGTTGTTTGGACAATTATGGAATATTAGCCCAAAGCATGTGTGATTATTTCAGATGGCGTTTGTGGGAAAGTCCTTAGTTAGAGGGATGTATCCATCAGGGTGCTGGAATGGGCTCCTTCCAGCTTGCAGAAGCCCAGTGTGCAAGTGTCTTCCCAGTTCCACTTGGTGACGTCATGCTGGTAGCTTGAAATCAGCCATGGTGGGAATATGAATACCAGCAATATTGGCAAACACTTTAAAATTGTCGCTTTTTTCTCCCCAAGAGCTGCTATTGAATATTTACCAGGATACCTTTAAACAAATCTCTCCCCATACTTTCCTCAGGTCTACTTAACTTGAATAGCTCTTCCTTAAGGGTGCCTACCAGCCAAAGAGGTTTCCAGTTCATCGTCTTCTATCTTGCCACTTTGGATTGCCAAGACTTACTTCCCATGTGGTCGTCACGCTTATCACTCTTAACTGACTCTGCTCTTGGACTTTTTGCCTCTGCTGCTGACTAGCAATGAATGAATGGGTCACTCTAGTGGGTATGGTTATCCCCACAACCCTGTGCTTGAATCATCATCTTTCCCTTTGAGACCCAAGTCCAAAGGCTAAAGGGCATGGATGATACAATTTCAGCCAACATCAATATACACAATTCCAATTTAATTCTGGCTGAAACATTTCAGCAGTGTGAATTCTATAAACAGGAGCACAGGAGCTCCATGGATAGCGACGTGGGCCTGTGGTTCTAGGAGATTTTTTTTTTTTCTCTTTGGGGAACTCATTTCCTAGAAGCTTGGATCCAGGAGAGAATATGCAAGGTGGGTGGAGGTGGCTTCTCTCCATTCTGTGGGAACACATGTTCCCCAGCACAGAGAGCAGAGTCTGACAGACCAAAATGTTAGCGTGTGTGTGTGTGTGTGTGCGTGCGTGCGCGCACACACACAAATCCATATACATAGAGCTGAAAATAAAAGTCCTCTTTCTCCTCTCAAAAAAGATTATTTCAAAAGGAAAGGAATTAGGTATTATTAGTATGACAGTAAACACACTTAAGAAGCTCATGAGTCTCATACGTGCACATGTGTTTGAAGCTTTAGGGGTGGTCTTTGCTCTTCCAGACTTTGGAGATTATGCAACTGGAGGGAAGGTGGGGATAATTGAAGAAGTGAAGCTGATGTGCGTCATGAGGTCAGAACTAGAATAAATATACCATTATCTGGCAAGTGAAAGTAGACTATCTGCAGACCCTGTAAACACTACCTCTCAGGAGAATGGATCTGTTGGTGCCCTTCCTCTTTCTCAGTAGCACAGAGGCTTGGCCCCCTTCCCAATGTAATGCAAAACGATTTTCCAGCAAAGAGACTGAAAGCCTGAGGCGAGGGGTAAGAGGAGAAATCTTTTGTGGAGTTAGACATGCATCTTAGGCTGAAAATAGGAGGGACACTACCTGGTAGGGGTAGAAGAACCAATCTGTATCTTATCTAGTGAAACTCACTCAGTTCTTGGGCTGAATAAACAGTATACTTATCAACTACTTGTTATAATAGCATTTCTCCAGCAGAGGGCATACTTTACATTGGAATAGATCTAAAAAGGCTTTCAAGGAAGAGGTTTTTTTCAATTGAAATTTTTTAATTTCAATTTTCTTTGGCTTCTAAATGGTTTAAAAATATTTTAAAGTATTTAAAGTTCCAGAAGATGTTAAATATAAAATTTCTCAGATTCAAGTTAATATTTCTTCCATATTAGTAAGCTATTCAAGATGTGATTATAAAATGAGGCAGTTTTTTTCCATGGCTTATGGACTGGTCTTAGACACTATTATTGTAAGCAAAGCTGTTCTGTATTGTGTTGTTTACAAAATTATTCTAGAAATCCTATCTTTTAACTGGATGAGAATTGTTTTTCTTCATTCCAATAGATTTTGATAGGAATAACTGCTTTTCTTTAACGGGAATCACCAGTGTTTTCTAATCTGTTTCATAGCTAGCTTTGATATTTTTCCTAGAGGAAATGACACCTACCTAAAAGTTAACTAAACTTATTATATAATCTAACTCTAATATTCAAAGCTCATTTAAACAGCAACTTCATGAGAATTTAAGATTTGTTTCTTTTAAAGATTTATTTCCTTGATCTAACAGAATCATTCTCAAGATAAAGGAGAAAGTAGAAACTGCTATCTATATTTTTAAAAATTTTAAAGATTAAGTCACTTGTCAGCAGTGGCTGAGCTCAGATCTGGAGACTGATCTGTTTGACTCCACAGCACATGTTCTTTTCATGGGAACACCCAGTCTCCAATTGGCTATTTATCTGATCTATTTTAAAATCATAGACACATGACTATTCATTAGGACATAAGTCCAGATCGATACTGTGAAAAATATTGATACAAAGAATGAAACACGATAATCCTATATAATCAACTGTAGGAATTCTTGGCTTATAAACTCAATAGGTTGGCTTAATTTTGTCATCACATAACACATTTTTTTTTTTTTTTTCGGTATGCGGGCCTCTCACTGTTGCGGCCTCTCCCGCCGCGGAGCACAGGCTCCGGACATGCAGGCGCAGCCGCTCCGCGGCACGTGGGATCCTCCCGGATCGGGGCACGAACCCGCGTCCCCCGCATCGGCAGGTGGACCCTCAACCACTGCGCCACCAGGGAAGCCCCACATGACACATTTTTGATCTGGCTTTTTGGTGTGTGTGTGTGTGTGTGTGTGTGTGTAACATGATTTCTTTAGGTGAATGCAGGAAGAAAATCTCTGGGAAAGGTATTCTCAATGTTATGGGAGATAATATATTTTCTTTAATTATTAGAGTTATTTCCTTTAGTACTTCTATTTCTATGAAATCAAAAAAAATATCAAATGAATAAGAATTTGCTACCAAGGAAACAAAATTATTTTTGTGTTGAGAAACTGGACATTTATATATCCTTAAAATGACAAAGAAATAGACCTCTATATGTTCACTTTCATTTTCATAATGATCTCTAGCCAAATTATTGCAATTAATTTTAATTAATTTTAATTTTTAAGAAGGATAGAAATGCTCTTCTTTTATTTGTGTGCAGAAAATGTTTAAAACTTAGTGCAGATGTTTAATCAACTATACTCCAATATAAAATAAAAATTATAAAAAAACAGTGTGGATGTTTAAAAGTGAAGTAAATGAATGTTTGTGGGTGAAATCAGAGATGTTAGTTAGCAAAATAAAATAATCTCTAACTTTTTTCCTGGAAAGATAAGCTACTTCAAGATTGATAGAAAACTTGACATTACAATGAAAACTTAAAAAAAAAACATTTCATTTCACTTAACACTATGGATACAGTACTGTTTTCTTGTTTACAAAGCTTTACAATGATCATCAGCCATGCCATGCATTGGGCAAAAAGCACTGGAATTTCATTTCTTCTTATGGCCGAGTAATATTCCATCGTATATATGTGCCACATCTTCTTTATCCATTCATCTGTCCATGGACACTTAGGTTGCTTCCATGTCCTGGCTATTGTAAATAGTGCTGCAATGAACATTGTGGTACGTGACTCTTTTTGAATTATGGTTTTCTCAGGGTGTATGCCCAGTAGTGGGATTGCTGGGTCATATGGTAGTTCTATTTGTAGTTTTTTAAGGAAAACTTACATTCCCACCAACAGTGCAGGAGGGTTCCCTTTTCACCACATCCTTTCCAGCATTTATTGTTTCCAGATTTGTTGATAATGGCCATTCTAACTGGCATGAGGTGATACCTCATTGTAGTTTTGATTTGCATTTCTCTAATGATTAGTGATGTTGAGCATCTTTTCATGTGCCTCTTGGCCTCTAGTCGCAGGGCAGGAATAAAGAGGTAGGCATGGATAATGGACTTGATGACGTAGGGTGGGAGGGTGAAGCTGGGGCAAAGTGAGAGTAGCATCTACATATATACAATACCGAATGTAAAATAGTTGGCTGGTGGGAAACAGCAGCATAGCACAGGGAGATAGGCTCTGTGCTTTGCGATGACCTAGAGGGGTGGGATAAGGAGGATGGGAGGGAGGCTCAAGAGGGAGGGGATATGGGGATACGTGTATGCATATGGCTGATTCGCTTTGTTCTACAGCAGAAACTAACACCGTATTGTGAAGCAATTATACTCCAATAAACATCTATTTAAAAAAACAAACCTCAGAAGTCACAGGAAGAGAAAAACTGGAGTTGCTCATCTTAACCATGAAAAGTTTTCATTTGTTACTTTGAAAATAAACTTTATTAAGTTGCTTAGAAAAAAAAAAAGACAGTGGAATGGTAGACTTGGATTCAGAAAATGAGACTCCCAGCTCTGCTCCATTCTAGCTGTGTGATCTGGATAAATCATTTAACCTCTCTGAGACTTGGTTTCTCACCTATGAAACTGAGGTGATAATAGGTATCTACCACATAGGATGTTGAGAGCTTAAAATATCACTGGCATTACATCTGTGGAAGCACTGAGCTCAGTGTCCTCTGACACATTGCAGATTTGTCTGCTAAATCAGAATAATCCAGATAATAAACTTAATTAATAATACCCTATTTTGGTAGTAACTTTCTTTAATATACATAAATTATTCACACATATTGCATTAAGCAGCTCTCCCAAACCTTATGTATGTTGGAACAAAGCTTGGGGAAAATCCTGACTTTACATATACACGGAGGAGTTCTGAGATAGTGGTTTAACTGCTAGTGATTAGAAAATGAAATGAAAATCAAGTATAATTCCCATGTGGATTATACTTAGTGGAAAACTTAAAGATACAGTGTTCAGTTTTAGATAATATTTGTTAGTGTTTTTCAGTGTTTTTGGCATTGTCTTCAGTTCTCAATACCACATTTAAAACAAGTGAAAAGCATGTCAAAATTCACTTTTTTTGCCTTAAAAATCTTGGTCTCTCTTTCTAGATCTAGAATTATCCTTGCAGTGACATTTTCCCCATCTCATTTTACACCTTGCCTTTTCCTTACAACTCATATTCTCTTTTCATCAGTACATCTGCCCAAAACGCTCTCCTACTTGACAGTTCTATCCCACACTCGCCTCTGAGTTCCTAACAAGGCATACCTCTGGGAATTGCAAAGTGCCATATTTAAAATCTCTCAGTGAGATATACAGGCTTTCCCGTGTGATCATAAGGGATTCCTCAAATCTGAGTTTCAAAGCTAATCTACGACAACTGGTAAGCACAGTATTTTCACATGAGTATATTTGTGTTGTGCTAATATATTTAAACAGTATGTAAGTCCATTGACAATTTTTTTTTTTTTTACAAATTTCTTATAAGCTTCCTTTTAACTTTTAAGAAAGATATCTTACATATTTAATTGGCATTGGCTGCAATTCCATTGTATTTCCCAAGCTAAATGGGCTTATCCAAGTTGGAAGGGAGATGTCACAGACACACGTCACACATGCTCAAAGGAATAGTAGTCGGCAATAAAAAGGAACAAATTACTGATATAAACAGCAATGTGGGTGCATCTTAAACGTCTTATGCTAAGTTAACAAAGCCAAACAGAAAGACTACATATTGCCTGAATTCATTAATATGATATTCCGGAAAAGGTAAAACTCTAGGAACAGAAACCAAGTCAGTGATTGCCAGGGGACCGCAGGAGGGCAGTGACAACAAAGGGGCTTGAGGGGATTTTGAGGTGACGGAAAAATCTTGATGGTGATGGCGGTTACAAAACTATACATTTGTCAACTCATCAAACTATCCACCTAAAAATAGTGATTTTTTTTACAGTATGGAAATTATACCTCAACATACCTGACTTAAAAAATGAAATAACCAGTTAAAGAAGAAGGTACTTGTAGTTTTAAGGAGTTGTATGTTGTCCCTTTCCAGAGACATTTTATTGATAACATACTATCTGTCTGTTTTTCACCCGTTTCTATTTCCAGTTTAAATATGTGACACTCAGACTAGTTTTACAGAGCTTAAGCCTTCTTTAATATAATTTATTTAGTGCATTTTGAAGCTTTAGCATAAAATAATAATTATCTAACACATATAAATATTATGAAATATTATTAATTGTAAAGATATTTTATATATTTATTTATTTATTTATTTAAGCTGTACTGCATGGCTTGCAGGATCTTAGTTCCCCAACCAGGGATTGGACCCAGGCCCCAGCAGTGAAAGCGCGGAGTCCTAACCACTGGGCAGCCAGGGAATTCCCAAGAGATTTTTAAATGACATCTTGCCCTAGTAATCCACCAACTACTTGAATTTAATTTCATTTTCCAATCACCAGTAATTAAAGTGCAAAGAGCTTGTTGTACCTAATATTACTCCATGGCTGTCAAATCCTGTGAGATAAATTGTGCTAGCTCCATTTTATTTTTTATTTTATTCATTTATATTTATTTTATTGAAGTATAGTTGGTGCACAATATTTATATAGGTTACAGGAGTACACAATTTTTAAAGGTTATAATGTTTATAGCTATTGTAAACTATTGGCTATATTCCCTGTGTTGTACAATATATCCCGTAGCTTATTTTGTAATAAGCTATTTTATAATAGCCTGTGCCTCTACTGGCCCCATTTTAAATAAGGGGAAGGAAGTTAGGCTCACAGCATTGCCAACAGAATATTTCACAAGTCTTTCTAATTCCAAAACCAACATCTGTAACCATCCTTCATTTATTTTTAACAGTTTAGCAATAGTTCTGATCCTTGCGGGTGGGATTGAATAAATCCTTGGAAATAAACTGTAAGGAGGGAAGTTTTCCCTTGACGGAAGGAAGGTTTTCAAAAGGAATTGATACTGAGTACTGAAAAGAAAAAAATCAGGATTAATAAGTGAAAGACGTACCCTTGACCCTCATATTAATTGTAATTCTTTGATGGAAGCTTAGTTTACGTACAGTAAAGAAAAAAAAATTATTTCCAACTTCACGTAAGCTCCTAGTGCCACTGCAATGCCAGGCTTTCATGATATTCTTCCTGAGTAAATTCTTTGTGAGATTTTATGTGTATCACTGAACTGCTATTTTCATAACCTACCAGTAGAACCATGACCTTCATTAATTCATTAATTTTTTTCTATAATTTATTAATTCTCTACCATTTTACATGAAAATGACTCATTGGTTTCTATATAGTACTTTTGTTTAAATGACATTATCAGGCCTAGATCTTCTTTTTTTGGACAAAATGTACACATAGGGGGATGACAAAAGTCATAAACCCTTACAAATTTGCATGACTTCTCATATTGGATGAATGGTACTTTAAGTAGGTAGATATATGTATTTGATTCAGTCCCCGACAGCTGCTCATCCATAGTGGAGTTTTTAAACGTCGCTTGCCAGAAACTCTTACCTTTTATTCGTAGTCGTCTGGGTGTGCCTTCTCCACTTGCATTGAACTGTATGTACTGTGTGCTGTAGAGGTGTGCGGTTAAAATACGTTTATTCTCAGAAATATTTTTAAAATATTTTAAAATGTTTTCCTTTGCAGAATCAGACACAAGTTTGGCAGAAGGAAGTGTCAGCTGCTTAGATGAAAGTCTTGGACATAACAGCAACATGGGCAGTGATTCAGGCACCATGGGAAATGATTCAGGTACTGCCTAACTGTTGTGTAAACCTTAAAAAGTGTGAAATAAGACACCATATAGTGGAAAGCATGGGGGCTGTTCTTACCCTCCCTAATGTATTTATGCAATTAAAGCAATTCTTTTCTACAGTTGAAGTAGTTTTGGAACTTTGCCATTCACTTTCTTTAAAAGTACAACTTACAAAAGTCTTAGAATCAAGCTCTCTAATTTTGATCCAGCACATAGCTTTTTGGTCTGGCATATGCCACGTTCCATAGAATCATGTAATCTATGTTATTTATGTGATCTGTTTCAATTAATCTGACTGCTTTCAAATTATGTACTCAATTTTGTACATTTATTTCCAACCCCTAATTTTTTAAAATTAAAATACATTATAAATAAAAAATACTATCAATAAGATGAGTATGACTGTAGTTAATGGCATATAATGAGTCCTTCTTAAAATAAGAGCTAGAATTTACACATATAGTTAAAAGAATTTCAATTTGTATGAACACCTCTTGAATTGAGTTTGCAAAATATTTTCATCACTAAATGAGAAATTTACTAGGTATTTCCCAAATTGTTCCTCATATCAGTTGAATATCCCGCCAGCAATAAATAAGAGTGCCTCTTCCCAAACCCCACACTTCAGCAAGACTTCCTGTTATCAGACTCCCCAACTTTTGTCCGTCTGATCGATTTCAAATCTCTTCTTTCTGTTCTTTGAATGTGCACTTCCATTATTATTACTGAGGTAAAATGTTAACATCTTTTAAGAATGGATGATGGGTCCTTGGATGTCTGTTACACAACTTTCTAATATTTGGCTATATGTTTGAAATATTTTATAATTAAACTTAACAAATTAGCACAAACAAAAAACAATGTTTTGCAGTGTGACCAGCTAAGAGGCAGCAGCAAAATGGCAAATTAAGAACAAATTACTTCATTCTTCATTCATTCTGTGATTGAGTTGTAGAAAACACAGAGAAAATATTGTGTACTTTGATTATCCTGCATTGTCAGAAGGATTCTAGAAATTTACATCTACAATAGGCCTAAAGGGGCAAAACAGTTTACACAAAGATGGCCATCTGCCCTAAAAGCTTTCCCAATTGGAATGTATCACCTCTTTTATTTAAATGCCCTTTTCTCTTAGTAACACCACTGAATCTCTTAGAACAAGTTGGTTTGAGGAAACACAATTCACCAAATGTCAGTCATAACTTTAATGTTAATTAAAAAGGGTTAATTAATTTTCTGTTCAATTTAGTCAGTGTTTATTAAGTTCTTGCCATGTGCATATTTCTGTAGATTGTATTTGTTTTTTCTATGCTTGTTATACAACTGTTAAATTTAATATTTAACATTTTTATTAAATGCTATTGATGCTAGAACTCAAAATATACTCTAGCTAATATTTAACATCTTTATGGTTGCTTTAAGCTTCTGAACCTCATCCTAATTTTTGTTTGTCTAAGTAAGGGCTTTTCAACAATATTCATTCATTTAATAAATATTTAATGGATATTCTCTATGTGCCGGGAATTTTGTCAGTTTAGAGCTGTTAGCAAATGTAACTATTTACTGATTTTCAGTCTTCAATGTGGCATGAAAGACATGATAAATCTGAATGCAGCCTACTTTTAAAAAGCAAATACGTTTTCAAAGGCAAATACATTTGAAGACAAACACATTTTTAAAGGGCACTCGTTGAAGCTCTGGATGGTCAGTGTTTAGGAACAAAGACTAGTGGGTATGAAATTGCATAGTGGGTAGCAAAATTCTGAAATTCCTTTCCCTCAGGTGCATGATATAGGCTGAAGTGGAAATCAATTCAAAAACAGGTTTATGTAAACTGTGAATTATTAAACACATATTGAATCACTGAAAGCATTGCAGTGTTTGGGATTATGTTTTAACTTCTGAGGTTGACATCAAACGGACCCTATTCCACATGCCCTTTGTCCACCTTCAGAGGTTACATGATGGGCCATAAGGATCATGGACGAGACATTAAGTTCCTTCTTAGAAATATTATTATGCCCTAGTAAAGCATAATTAGTGGCACTTTTAAAGTTTAAATATTCTAATTATACTATGGGAGGCTTTTTTGTTTTTCTGTTTCTCATTCTCAGAGAGATATACTGCTTCTCTCAAAGTGGCAATATTTTTGGCAGTGCATATTGGCCTGATACATAAAAAGTGTTTCCTTACTATTTCGAGGTAATATCTGTTAATATTTCTCCAGCTGGAATGGTGTATTTTTCTGGGGTTACATACTATAGGTAAAGGAATACTTTGTCGATTTCAAACACATGCAGTGACAGACCTTTTCTCTCCAAGAATAACTCAGCTGTCAAAATCAATGTGAGAATGAAATTTGCCACATGGTGTAGTTCCAATAGAATGTTATTATTTAAGCCCTATTTGATTTCATTTTTTGACCATTTGTATGGTATAGTATAACTTAAAGGTCTTTGATTAATATTTGTCGTAGAGGATGGGCACAATGTTATTCAAAGACTGTGCATATTTTAAATACCATTTTCGTTGTTGCATTTAATTGATTTTGCTTTTCAAAGAGAGCCAAAAACAACAAACAAACAAAACCCAAACATTTTTTTTTTTTTATAAAGGAAATTGGCTCCTGGCTTCTTGATACCAGCCCAATTCTCTCCTTCTGGTGGCAGAGAAGAGAAAATTCTCTTTTCGTTGCTTATGTGGATACATTCTTCCATCCCTATGTCAGAGGATGTGATAAGGCAAGAATCAGGCTGAATATTTAGCACTCACCCAGCTCTTTTTCTTTGGATGCTATCCTCACAATGAATCCAGCTCTAATTTTTCCATATTCACTCTGTGCCTCTCTTTTAAACTTGGGGGCACCCATCAAGTTTCCTGGACTTGACTCAAAAAAATATGGAAGATAGTGAGCTGTCCACTAGCCAGATATTTTCAATGGCAGTAGTGGAGTGCCCTAGCCTCTGAAGTCCTTGAAAACAAGGACTGTGTTCTTGGGAGTGCCTGGCATTTAGTAGGCACCCAGTAAATGTTTACTTCGGAATGAATTAGTGGTACATGACTAGATAAGTAACAGTAAACATCATGCATTTGGTTCAAGAATTAAATTTTGAGCACAATAGCTCTTAACTCTTCTTAAGCGTATTAGTACAACAAATATCTAATACACGTGAGGGATATTGATGTCTTACTCATTTGACATCATTTTAGATTCCTGGAAAAGAGACTTAGAAAATTGGTCTCAGTTTCTCTTTTTAATTTTTGTTACCCAAGGATATAGTAGTAAGCATGAAAAAGAAAACGGGAAAATGATTATTAAAAAAGTACATGCAACTATTTTGAGGGAAGCTGAATTTTATCATTTTCTTAAATCTATGAAAAAATGTACCTAGAGTGAAATTAAACAGAGAGAATTTGCTAATATCTTTTAATAAATTTCCTGCCTCAAATGGCAATTTAGCAAAAGTAAATTCCTGGATCTTGGTGTTAAAACACAATTTAAAATACATCTTCCTTTGCAAACATTCTGGCTCTTTGGTAAAAGTTAGGTGGCAAATGCTCAAAATATAGGTGGAATATTAGAATTTTGACAATCTATAAAAGCCACTTAGAGAAATAATGATATTCTTAAATCAACTTGAATCTTACATAAATATAATAAAGATGAATTATAATTGCTATAGAGTTCAAAACAAGCATGGAAAGAAAACTTGTCAATGTATGTTTTTAAAAGCTGGTGATCTTGAATGAGTTTTTCCTGACAGTCATAGTAAATGAATCAGCAGATGAGCCAGTGATAACGTAAATGTATTGCATGTGTTTACTCATCCATACAGAAGACAAATTTCCTGCCAGGTTAGTAGATGACCCTTACTAAGTGGTGTTTGGTGTGAATTTTCCTACCTGTTCAGATAGTGCTATAACAACAAGTTAAAACCCAGTTAAATAGAATCATCCAGTTCCTGAAACGGAACAATCAGCAACTTTTTTGAAGTTAATGGGATTATGTTAGTTTAGTTTTATTGCAATCATTGATAAGAGAAAGAACGCTTACTTCATGTGTAATGAAATATTGATAAGTGCTGTCATTTCATTTTTTCTGTAATTACGTAAAGCATAAGATGGGCTTTTAAATTGATGTAATATTTATTTTACTGCATTCCACATGGTAAGTTATACATTTTTAGATCTTTTCCCCTGACTGATTAGATAAATATGGTCACTTCTAAACAAAATATATTTAAACCAAGATATATTATAATGATTTGATTCTAATGTTTATAAAATTAATGTATGTTAGTACTTATTTTATCAGTATTTTAAATTTAGAAATCTATGTTAATTGGAAATATTTTTAATATATTGTGCTTTGAGTTTCAGGAAAATATGAATACGTGGAGACATACTTATAAAGAAGTGATAAAAATCACATTCAAAACCAAATGGCAAAATTAGTTACAATTCAGTTAAAACCAACAAAATCGTTTTTCATCTTTCAGTGAAAACATAAAAATTAAAGGCTAGCACGGGAGGTTTTCCTTTTCCCTAAATATTGCTTCTGTTTAATCTGTTTGTCTTAAATGGCAAAAATGGGATTTGGGGGAAAACATTTTTAGATATTTGAGATAGATGATAGATAGATAGATAGATAGAAGTGCTCTTTGGTATTTGGTTTGTCAGGTAAAGTTTTTCAAATGAAGGAAAGAAGCATCAGCTCTAATACTTCTCTGCAATAAAAAGTGAAGGGAAATACAGAACAAGGAGGACTAATGAGTCCTACTTTCCCAGTTCCTCTTGATCTGTTGGTGGGAAGGCTAAGAGAAAAAAGTGGGGCAGAATGGTTCCACAGAGAAATGGCAAGTCTGATGCATTAAGAACCATAAACTGCCAAGTCTGCACCACAGTCATTTCCACTTGGCTTTGCCCACTCTGTGAAAAGACTCTTCTGTGTTGCCCCCTCCTAGGCCTGCATCCTGTTAATTCATTCCCTCTGTACCCCTATCTCCCCAGGCCACTTCCATAGCGCTTGGGTTGTATCCTGCAGATGCAGAGAGCTGACACGCATTTGGTACAGAAAATAGAAATTTGGTTTGGACCACACGTGAAAGGGAATTTAAGCCACAATATTTGTGTTCAGTTTCAGGCCTCCTAGCCTTAGTTATTTTGTTGCCTATTTCCTTATTTTTCTTCCTTTTCACCTCCTTCAGATGAAGAGAATGCGCTACCAAGAGCATCCCCTGAGCCAGAAATGCATCTCAGGCCTTACCAACTGGAAGTGGCCCAGCCAGCCTTGGAGGGGAAGAATATCATTATATGCCTCCCTACAGGGAGTGGGAAAACCAGAGTGGCCGTTTACATTGCCAAGGATCACTTGGACAAGAAGAAAAAAGCATCTGAACTTGGAAAAGTTATAGTCCTTGTCAATAAGGTATTCAAACAGCACATAAATAGAACGTGGTTTATTTTCATTTTATTTTTCTGAAGCATTTGTATAGCGATATTTGTAACAATGGATCACACATTTAGTTTAATTAGGAAAAATGTCAAAATAAGTATTTTAAATCTTTGCTTTTCCAGCTATATGTAATATCTCAGTTATTAGCCGTTAAAGTCGATTTTTTTCCTCTTAAGCCAGAACATTATGTTAAATGGCTGTAACTGAGGTATAAAGAGTATTTTACCCAGATTTTCTTTAAGGTGAACTGGTACTAATTTATCACTGCATATGAACATAAACGACCTCAAAATATCCCTGGAATCTAGGCTTAAACATTGTGTTCTAGAGTCTCTTTAACCACTGACCCTTAGTCAAAAGTGGCAAGTGCTCTTTATTCAGAATATATGCAATTTGGTTTGAAGATGAAGAGAAAATTAAGTGAATATTTGGCTGATTTATATCAAATTAAATCGATAAATAATTTTCAGATATTTTGTATATGTAAATATATACATATATCATTCAATGCAACTGAGATTTTCTTTAGTATTTATATCTTAGGACTTTTGAAGCCTATCTTCATAAACAGGTATAGGTCTCCTTCATTTTAAACAAAATCTAGTTACCTGAGCTTTATTCAGATACATCAGAGTTTATTAATTTATAAATTTGCAAATTGGGTATATTAATCTTTGCCATTTTATGGAGTAAAATTGAGTACACTTTTCCATGACCAGAAACAGTCTTTTTTCCCATTACTTACGGTAACTAGATTCTCATTTACTCCTTTACAGAAATTATAGTAATAGACTATATACGTAACTTTCCTCTATTTTTTGGATTTCTATTATGCTGAAAGTTTTAGCTGCAACCTGCTTTTCAGTACTAAAGAAACATACTCAGAATCCACTATCTTAGTGATTTATGTCATGTCGCTCCAAATGTACTTTGTATGTACATGCTAAGCTTAAAGATTGCTCCTTTATTCTTACATGCCCACTATTAGAACAGTTTTTGTGTATGTGTGTGTGTGGTAATGGTGATACGTTAGAATTTTTTTCCATAGCTTTTCATGTATTTCCTTTATTAAGGATATTATCTTTTGGAATAAAAGAAATCCAGGTGTTAATACAATTTCTACCGACCAGTAATTTGATCTCGGGCAAATCACTAACTTCTCTTACTTTAGTTTCCTCATCTGTAAAGTGAATAAAAGAATACTACCCTATACAGGGTTGGAAGTTTAAATTAGATAATCTATCTAAAGCCTAAGAGTGACTCAGTAAATATTAGTTCTTTCTTCCATCCCTTCTTCCATTATAACTAATAAAGTGGAATTCCTTAACCAGTGAGCAGGGTCTTAAGTGCCAGGTCCAGAGAAGAGAACAAAGTTAATTGGATTTGAAACCACTTAAGCTGATGCTCTTGATACCATTTGAACATTCTGCCATTTCCTCAAACTCATTCCCTTCATCTACTCTCCCAAAGAGCTCTCCTTCCCTACTTGCCTGTCTCTCTGTTCGTTATATTACCTCCTCCGAAGCACATAGCCTCAAAACCTATGAATTATTTTTGATTCATCACCTTCCTTTTCTTCCCTTATTGGGTCACCGCATCATCGACTATTAGAGTTGAAAGACTCCTTCGAGATCCAGTTTTTATCCATTGCTGAGTGGTTCTCTCACCTCTGCTGAGTAACTTCTCATATCAAGGAGGTCCTCAATCCATTCTTTGAACAACTGTCACTGCTGGAAAGCCCTACCTGCATTCATCAAAATCTGTTTCTCTGGAATACACACTGATTTGTTAGTGTTCATTCCTCTGTGATTATACAGAGTAAGCTGAGCCTTAATTCTTCTGCCTTATGACAACCCTTCACATGGAGAAGGAAGGCTTGCATCATGTGACCCTAAAGTGATTTTTCTCTTAGTTTCCTGGGATAAATACTTCCAGTTGCTTTATACGTTCTTCATATAACATGGTTTCCAGACTTTTAATCATCCTGAGAGCTCATACTTTTCCAGACATTATCTAAAACCCTGTTAAAACACAGTGTCTAGGGCTGGACAAAATACTATAGATATAGTCTCAGTGCAGAGTATAGGAGAGATAAGACGTGACATTTGGTCCGTGACTGGGTTTGTCTTTGTCACCAGTTCTGGCACCACAGACTCGTCTGGAGTTTTCTATAACCTAAGAATCCTCAGCTCCTTTTCATTTGAAAATCTGTGAAACTAGGCCTCTCTTGTTATTTTTGTGCAGTTAATTTTGAGCCTAAATGCAAATACTTACATTTATTTTTTTCATATTATTCATCTTGATTGATCTTTTCAGGTCTCACGTTTTTGTATGCATCTCACGCACCTTCCTTTTTGTATAACTCCTTATCCTCTCAGTGCTGTATTCTGGTTGCGAATCTTTCGTCCCATTGGATCGAGGTGATACTTACAAATGCACATTTGCAGCCATGTTTAAATGTTAAATTATCCTCATTAGTTACTCATATTCATTGCATTGTTGTGTAGACATTTAAGGACATGGGTCTAATTCCTGATCTGTTTCCCTGTTGTTTTTCCCTAAGAATTATTAGAAATCCCTCCACTAGATCTTCCATCTATGTCATAATCGTTTACTTTATTATCCCATTTCTTTGAATTTTAAAGTAATTTCAGCTTTAATTCTTTTTGATTGAGTCCGGTAATCTCAGACCCAATAAGTCAATATAACCTGCATTCTGTATTTGGCCCAATGGCAAGGTATTATAACCCTTGATCTAGGAAGGAGAAATCCTGTTCTTAACACCATTTACTTTTATCACCCTCCATCCTTTCCAAAGCTATCACCTTTACAGGCAGGGAAAGATGAAAACACCACCTGTGTTCCCAGACTTTCTATTTCCTATCTAGGGCTTCAACATCATGAGAGAGAAGTCCCAGGTTCCTTCAGATGCTATAATGCAGCCCCATATGATTCAGCAGAAGTGGGTAGCAGTTGGGTTTGATTAGTCTTGGCAGGCACTCTGTCACAGCTCAGGAAAAGGCTCCAAGAGGCCCCCATGCCTCCCAGTTAGCCATGTCAGGCTTGCATCTGGCTCTCTCTGTGTCCTTCAGTAGGAAGTCAACACCACCCAAAGTGAGTCACAGGATTTCCAACACCTGCTACCACCTGTGACACTGTCTTTTTGTTCTGTAGATCAGAAGATGCGGCTTCTTTGGAAGATCTCGGCCCACCCTTTATGGGCAGAACCTCAGGTTTTTATGCCACTCCATAGTATAGAGATTCTTAAATCATTCAACAACATGAGAGTATTTAAAGACAAATCAAATGCAGATCCTGCCCTCAAGGAATCTACAGTCTAGGAAATGAGAGATATGTATTAATATAATAATAAATATTGTATTACACTTTATATTATCTCATTAAAACCACACAGCTATTCTTTGAAGTAACCATAATTATCTCCATTTTACCAATCAGGAAACAGAGGCTTTGAGGCTTTAATTGGCCTGTCAGGGGTCATCCAGCCAATTAGCAGCAGAGCTGAGACTTGAATGCTTTTCTTCTGAAGTGAACTGGTCCTCCCTTCTGTCATTCTCCACTGCTAGAATAAAAGGATGGTGAAATACCAGGGAAGTTTTCTTAGTACTGGCAATATATCAGCCTCTATTTCATTTAATTTTCATAACAATTCCACCACAGGTTAATATTTTCCTGACTTTATTAATGTGGAAATCGAGATGATTAAGAGCTTTGTCCAAGGTCACACAATAAGCAAGTAGCTGGAGCAGTTGTTTTCAGAGCTCACTTTCTCTCCTCTGGAGCATGCTATCTCCACTAAATTTAATTTTCCTTCTCTTCCCCAGAATCTTTTTTGCTGACTTCCTTCTTAGATTATTTCCTCTTTCTTGTATAAGTAGAAAGAAAAGAATAGTTCTAGAAAAGTGAATTGGAAATGACTTTGTGGAAGAAAGATAAGAGCTGGGGTTCTCAAATTTTAAAAAGACCTAAATGTCATATTGGAAGCTTCATAAAAGGGCAAACTTCTGCTTCCCTGGTGGCTCAGTGGTTAAGAATCCACCTGCCAATGCAGGGGACACGGGTTCTAGTCCTGGTCCGGGAAAAGCCCACATGCCGCGGAGCAATTAAGCCATGCTCCACAACTACTGAGCCTGTGCTCTAGAGCCCGCAAGCCACAACTCCTGAAGCCCGCGCGCCTAGAGAGCGTGCTCTGCAACAAGAGAAGCCACTGCAATGAGAAGCCTGCGCACAGCAACGAAGAGCAGCACCTGCTCGCGGCAACTAGAGAAAAGCCCACGCGCAGCAACAAAGACCTAATGCAGCCAAAAATAAATAAATAAATAAATTAATTAATTAAAAAAAAAAAAAAAAAGAAGCACAAGCTTCAAGACTCAGTCCCCAGAGATGGTCGGTCCCTAGATTAAGTAGTTCTTGGGTGGGGCTGAGGAGTCTGTATTTTCCAAATCTCTGAATTGATTTTGTGGCAAGTAGACAAGAGACTTCACTTTGGGGTTGGAGGTGGGTGGGTAGGCGGGAACCACTAACTGAAAATTTCTCTTTCTACGCTGTGTTATGCTCTTTCACTTACCAAACTTGGTTATTGATTCACTTTGTTTCCTTGGAATTTATGGATTCCATTTAACCCCCTTCTCCCCTCCACATTCACTCTTAGAAGCCCTCAACATTTCTACTAAATAATAATACAAAGATGTGTTCTTCCTACACGGTTCTCTCCAGCCAGGAGGATCAGCCAGCCCTTATTTTTCACATAACTGGAGTTCATCTCAGGTAAAAAAAAAAAAAAAAAGAATAATGCATACCTTGCAGAAAGATAACCACTGATCACATTATCAGGGAATTAAATGATGAGGAGTATAATGCACATTCTTTGATGTTTGGCCTTGAGACTCTTCCTGCCAACTCTATTTGCCACACTGTACACTCCTGGGCTTCCATTGTACAAATTCTCCTAGGATATGACCTTCAAGATGGCCTGGTTATTCCTTTCCCCAGTATAGGAGCTATTCTGAATGACTAGTGATGTGTAGCCTTGAGGTGTCAACTCAGCCACCTTCAGCAGGCACTACAACATACAGAGAGTCAGCTCTTTCTTTCTCTACATGCAACAAAACCTTTATTAACACTTTGAACATGTTCAGCTATTACCGAAGCTGGTAATTTCTAAGTGTAAATTGGGGTAGAACAAGGAGTAATGCCATCATTTGGGCATTGTGAATGAAAGACTGAAGAATTGACAGCCACCCCTCCGACAGAGGAGCAGGTGCAAGGGCAATGTTTTCTGGAAGTTGTAGTCAGATAGAGTGGGGCTGTCTTCCATCTGCTTGCCTGTAGAGATGAGCTCTGCTGGCCAGTGGGGATGCCTTCTTTATTCTGGATTTTAGCTTTCACTTATATCCTCCACGAAATCACTGGGTTCCTCCTCCAGGGTGATGGTCTTGCAGGTCAGGGTCTTCACGGAGATTTGCACTTTGACCTGTTAGCGAATGTGAAAATACTGTGAGTCAACCATCAGGTGGAGTCACCTCAGTGCCAACGTACTCACTGGACAGCCTCTCTGAAAGAGTTTTCACCGATTTGGTGTTTTTGTTTTGTTTTTTAATTGAAGTATAATTGATTTACAGTGTTTCAGGTGTACAACACCTGTTTTTATATATATATATATATATATATATATATAATATATACTCTTTTTCAGATTCTTTTCCACTATAGGTTATTACAAGATATTGAACATAGTTCCCTGTTCTATACAGTAGGTCCTTATTATTTATCTATTTTATATATAGTAGTGTGTATCTGTTAATCCCCAATTCCCAATTTATGCCTCCCCTGCATTTCCCCTTTGGTAATCATAAGTTTGTTTTTGTTTTCTTTTTTTTTTTTTCTTTTTGACTACACCACGCAGCTTGTGGAATCTCAGTTCCCTGACCAGGGATTGAACCTGGGCCATGGCAGTGAAAGGCCGGAATCCTAACCACTAGGTCACTAGGGAACTCCCATAAGTTTGTTTTCTATGTCTGTGAGTCTATTTCTATTTTGTAAATAAGTTCATTTGTATCATTTTTAAAGATTCCTCATATAAGTGATATCATATCATTATTTGTCTTTCTCTGTCTGACTTACTTCACTTAGTAGGATAATCTCCAGGTCCATCCATGTTGCTGCAAGTGGCATTATTTAATTCTCTTTTATGGCTGAGTAATATTCCATTGTGTATATATACCAAATCTTTTTTATCCATTCATCTGCTGATTGACATTTAGGTTGCTTCCATGTCTTGGCTATTGTAAATGATGCTGCTGTGAACACTGGGGTGCATGTGTCTTTTCAAATTAGGGTTTTCATCTTTTCCAGATATACACCCAGGAGTGGGATTGCTGAATCATATGGTTACTGAATTTTTATTTTTTAAGGAACCTGATATTTTGTTCTTTCTCAGCCACCAAAGCTAGTCCAGCAGTCCATCCTTTCACCGCCATCCTTTCCCTTAGGCAATGTCTTGCCTCTTCACCTTTGGTTTTCTGCTTCCTCCAATTCCTTAGGCAGGTTGCCTCTGGCCTGATTCCCAAAAAATAACTCTACAGAACAATTCATAAGGGTCCTATGAACTGTTATACAAAATTTAAAGTACTCTGCTTGGTGTTCATAGCCCTTTATAGCTTGACCCTGTTTTACAATCTCAAAATTTATTTCTTATTCAGCCTTAGTTTCAGTTTATCTCTTCACTGACCCATGGTTTACAAGATTAAAATTCCTCCTAAACCCCTCCTTTGAGGGGTCAGTTGCTTCTTCCATTTTGCTGTCACTTTCTATGTGTTTCCATGGGAGAATGATCACATTGTGTTGTGATAATTTGTTTTGTTTTGTTGATTCTTGGTCCATGTGCTCAGCTAGAATGAATTCCTGACAGTTGTGAACCATAATTTAAACATCTTTGTGTCCCAGACACAATGTCTACACCTAATAGACATTCAATAAATACTTACTGACACGTGAATGAATGGAATGATGGATAGGTTGTTACACCTAATTAACTGATAATGCAAACACCTCTGTTAATGCTCGACACATAGTAGGCCTTTGATCAATACTCCTTTTGTTTGACGATGCTCTTTCTCTCTTTTTAACTTTGGCATTTTTAAAGGTACCATTAGTTGAACAGCTCTTCCGCAAAGAGTTCGAACCATTTTTGAAGAAATGGTATCATGTTACTAGATTAAGTGGTGATACCCAATTGAAAATAACATTTCCAGAAGTTGTCAAGTCTCATGATGTTATTATCAGTACAGCTCAAATCCTTGAAAACTCCCTTTTAAACTTAGAAGAAGGCGAAGATGATGGTGTACAGTTGTCAGGTTGGTTGAAATGTTTATTTTTGTAAAAAGAATTAGTTATACTAAAGGTAGTAACAGAGGCTGTATTAGTTACATAATTTTTAAAATGTTGATTAATTTTGATTTATTATTTTTTGTCAATTTTTAATTGATGTATACTTGATTTACAATGTATTAATTTCTGCTGTACAGCAAAATGATTCATTTCTACATATAATACATTCATTTTTATATTCTTTTCCATTATCATTTATCGTAGGTTATTGAATATAGTTCTCTGTGCTGTACAGTAGGATCTTGTTTATCCATTCTAGGTATAAAAGCTTACATCTGCTAACCCTAACCTCCCACTCGATAATTTTGATTTAGATTGTCTTCCATTGCTTAAGTTTTCATTCAAACCCTTCTTCCTTAGGGAAGCAAACAAAAAGTTGGGTAAGTTTTTAATTAGATCACTTTATTCTGCATAAGAATATCATTGTTAAATCAAACACTTACTGGACTTTTCATTCACTCCGTATTTTTAATTACTGACAAGTTCTTTTTACATATTAGTGGATCCTGTAAGATATGCCTTCTTCTCCATAGAATAAATACAATCCTTTCTATTTTGTGGGGGATGGGAAGAAAAGGTTGGAGAGAGGTAAGGAAAGAAGTATATATAATCATAATAATTAAATGCAATGATAAAACAAGGTAAAATTATTCCTTTTTAAATCATGTTTTTCATTTGATAGAATGAAAATAAAATTCACCAACTTAAAATTAAATATTTTTTAAAGAACAAAAATGTAATCCTGAGAGTTTTGAGGAATAAGCCAGGGTTTGAAGTCCATCCCGTAACAATTTTTAGATCTATAAATTTTCCAAAACTCATCTATTAAGTGGGGATAGTGTCTAACAGGGATAGTTTCATGATTAATATACACAAACATCTGTATATACAGTTGGCTAGGATAGTTACATTTCCCCTTAAAAGGTGAAAGGTGCTTGGCTGCTCAGTTTCCTAGCTTAAAGGTACTTTTACACTGTACCTTGCCAAGATGGACAAATGAACCATTTGAATTTTCTTTTAAGACTTTTCTCTCATCATTATTGATGAATGCCATCACACCAACAAAGAAGAAGTCTATAATAACATCATGAGGCGTTATTTGAACCAGAAGTTGAAAAACAACAGACTAGAGAAAGAAGACAAACCAGTGATTCCCTTACCTCAGATACTGGGACTGACAGCATCACCAGGTGTTGGAGGGGCCAGAAAGCAAGCCAAAGCTGAAGAACACATTTTAAAAGTAAGTAAATCATTAACTTTATGCATAACCAAGAAAACCAAAGTTAAAGGAAATGCCAGTGCTTCTTGGGTAAGATTAAGTCCAAGTGCCATGGCGTGCATGAAAGATGGTATTCCATGATCATCACTTAAGTGAAATCTATACACTTCAAAGTAAATGCACTCAATCTTCTACAAAACAGTAAGTGCCTTAATAAACAACTATGACACAGAACAATATCACAAAAATTGTGGAAAGCAAACGTACTTAGTGAAAAATTGGGACAAATGAAATACCTTCTTTTAAATATCTACCCCTATTGTTAAACTTAATGATCTACTTGATATAGAAATATGCATAAACTATGAAAGTTTCTAATTTTTATACACATTCCATGAGTTTCTAAATTGTATATTTTCTTCTGTGCCTTTTTTTGTTCTGTGTGATACTCGGATTCTGGGCAATTCAAATTAAATAGGAAAATGGAGATATGAGAACCTTTAATTAAAGGTGTATTTCTTGTCAGCTGCCCCCAAATGGTAACAACACATAAAGTACTATTGTTGATCTCAAGCATTGAATGAATTCAGAGTAACTCACAAAGTATGTTGGCACCAAGGCGTTGCATTTGTATGTTAAGTCCCTTTAAGTTGAAGTCAGTAAAAATCATAGAGTAGACAAGAGCACAATTATTGGTTCCAACATATAATTTATTACTGGCAGTAAGGACTAACTCCAATCCACATCCAGGCACATGGGCTCTGGCTGCTCCTGTCTTTGCACTGCCCGCTTTTATATGTAGAGGAAAGTGGTAATATGATCCATGGATGTCAAGATGACCCTTAAAATGCCTCAGGTAATATGGTTAGCTCATAACCATTCTCTTCCCATCTCTGCAATTTTCTGTACTCCCTCCATGTCAATTTTTCCAGCTGGAAAATGGAATGTAAGGAATGAAAATAAATACTTTTTTTTCTGGAAATTTTCACCAACTTGATTTAGAAGTTCTTTTTTTAATCTATCAGAATAAATGTTTTTGGTTAGTCAGATCCACAGTAAAGCAATACTAAAATGCTATGTTTAGCAAATCATGCTACTTACTTCTTACATGAGAAAGAATTCTACATTGAATCAATTGAAAGGGAAAAGTATTTGAATATTGAAAAATGTCTCTTTTTCAGATATGTGCCAATCTTGATGCATTTACCATTAAAACCGTGAAAGAAAATACTGATCAACTTAAAGACCAAATAAAGGAGCCATGTAAAAAGTTCGTAATCGCAGATGACACCAAAGAAGTATGTGCTTAAATTTTTATATTCATTTGATGGATGATATGGTTCACAACTGAACGATGCAAAGGTTATTTATACTGACCATCTGAAGAATGTTATTTTAAATTTTTAGCAAAAAAGTTACAGTGTTATTCCTTTTTTATTGATATTGGGCAACAAAGCACTGCTGTGAAGTCTCTCTTCAATTCTTCGTTCAGTTTTCTAGTTTGTATGAAGAGTAGCTCAGTAGTTGGTTGACTGCATATGAGCCACGATGGGGTGGGGGTGGCGGAGGGGATGAGGAGGGTTGTAAGGCTAAACTAGAGGGATCACCATAGTTTCTTTTATTCTTTTTACTTTCTTGATGAATTCCAGAATTGATTTCCTGACATTGAAGAGAGGCAACAGATTACGGTTGGCAATGATAATGGGAATCCTACCTACCTGACACATTTACTTTCTTATGAAAATACTTACAGTAAAGCAGTGAAATATTTAATTTAATGGTATTTTTGTGATGAACACCTTCACTGATTATAAAAACCAACTGAGAGTCAGTTTGAACATTATAACCAGTACATTATGTCAGTACTTTCTTTTGTAAAATATAAAAAGCATCATAAATTTTAGCTGTGTGTACTTGATAATAAGTGTAATCTTTGCAAATCTACCTCATAAGGATGTTGAATTATGAAATATGCATAACAGATAACATTGTGTTTGAAATGTAGGAACTGAACTAACGTTAGCAACCAATTGCCATAGGTCATTCTTTTTTGGAAATTCTGAAAAACAGCACTATCTATTCCAGCTGAAGTAGCACATTTGAATGTACTTTATTTTTCTTCACTTTTTGTTACTTATTCAGTTTTATGTGATAAGTTTAAATGCATGTTTCTAATCATAATCATTAAAAAAAAATCCACAACATCTGTGGCCATCCATTTACAATGCTTGGTGTCAGTTTATTTATCTCTTGTAAAAATAAAATACAGTGTGCGTGTGTGAAAAAAAAAGTGATGTAAAAAAAACCTAATATAGCCTCATATGTCAATTATATCTCAATAAAAGAGCAAAGTAATAGTTATTAATCTGTTCTCCTATATAATTTATCTCTTGTATATAATTTTTTCATTTTGAGAATGTTATAAATGTTTGATTCTTGTACGTAGGACTTACCTGAGTTTTAAATCTCACAGCATTTTACCTTTTAATTGGTATGTTTATCTCATTTATATGTATGTGATAATGAATATATTTGACCTTCAGTCTAAAAAAAAAATCCACAACATCCTCCGAGTATATTTTATTTTATTTATTTCTTTTTTAATTAATTAATTAATTTATTTATTTTGGCTGTGCCAGCTCCCAGTGGTGGCACGCAGACTTCTTGGTTGCGGCATGCGGACTTCCTAGTTGCAGCATGCGGACTCTTAGTTGCGACATGCATGAGGGATGCATGTGGGATCTAGTTCCCCGACCAGGGATCAGACCCGGGGCCCCTGCATTGGGAGTGCAGAGTCTTACCTACTGGACCACCAGGGAAGTCCCCTCAGGGTATATTTTAAAAGAATTTGCCATCTTACCTTTTAACTTAATTAACTTTGGTTATACTTTTTATTGAAGCATAACACACGTACAGAAAAGTTCAAACTCGTAAGTGTACAGATTGCTGTATTTTCATAAACTGAACACACCTGTATAACCAAAATCCAGATCAAGGGACTTCCCTGGTGGTCCAGTAGTTAAGACTCTGCCCTTCCAATGCAGGGGGGCTCCGGTTCGATTCCTGGAGAACTAAGATCCCACATGCTGCGCAGTGCGGCCAAAAAAAGAAAAATCCAGATCAAGAGACAGAACACTGCCACAACCCTCAAAACTTCGCATTCTCCCCTCCAGTCACCCACCCCCCGTGGGATAACTACTATCCTGACTTCTAACACCAAAGATGGCTTTTGACTGCTTTTGAACTTTATATAAATGAAATCCTATAGTCTGTACTCTTCTGTGTCTGGCTTTTTTCAAAACTCTACCTTTTAACTTTTTATTTTGGTAGAATAATACTAAAACCAGTTCTTCAAAAAGGAATGCTTTCTAAATTAAATTACAAGCTTTCTAAATAATTGGGGCATTACTTTAATATATATTTTTTAAATTACTATTAGCATTCAAAGTGTATATCATTCATTAATTTTACTTTTGTAAACTTTTAAATTGGAAATTCCAGCAGGGATACCTGGTATTGGTGTGGTGTGGCTCGAGGCTGGAAGTAGAAGAGAAGCTGATAAAAAAAATCAGTGTACCAAGAAATGATCAGAGTGACTTGTTACTTTGTCTAGACAAAGATTCTGAATCAAATTTGTTATAACATGGGGATTATTTTAACAACGATAATGTTATTCATTCAGCAATATAAACATGTAAGAATAAGTGTATAATTTGTTTTTAGGATCCATTTAAAGATAAACTTCTAGAAATAATGACAAAAATTCAAAGTTTTTGCCAAATTAGTCCAATGTCAGATTTTGGAACTCAACCCTATGAACAATGGCTCATTCAAATGGAAAAACAAGGTAATTTGGGTTTTGACATAACACAATTTATCCCATGTTTATGCCATGATTCCAGATCACATATTCCCAAGCAAACTGAAAGTAAGTGTAATAGGGAATGGAATTTCTGTGTTCTGAGTAGGACAGGGATAAACACGTTCTAATTCCTTATCTAGGGAAAGAGGCACCAATTCATTTTCTCTTTATCTCCAGAGTCTTTCACTTATTGTATATTTAAAATATTAAGATAAATATCAGTGTCTCTGTTTCCAAATGCAAACGCAAACGATATGTTTTTCATGCCATTCCTCTGAGTCAGCATGAGTCAAGTATATTTTCCTGCTGATGCAGAATACAAGTAGCAAGTCTAGGAGTCAAAAAACTTGCCCCCTTTTAGTGCTCATGGCACGTTTTGAGCCTTAATTTGCTCATTTCAAAAACATGGTGAAGCCTATTTTCGAGTCAGTATCATAAACGTATTCAAGTCCACAGCACAGTTGAGGGGGTGTTCTATCATTGTTTCACTCCACATAACATATTTTTCATAGCTGCAAGAGAAGGAAATCGCAAAGATCGTGTTTGTGCAGAACATCTGAGGAAGTACAATGAGGCCCTACAAATTAATGATACAATCCGAATGATTGATGCATATAATCACCTTGAAACTTTCTACAACGATGAGAAAGAAAAGAAGTTTGCAGTCCTAGGAGATGACAGTGATGAGAGTGATGATGGTGGTGAAGATAATGGAGATGCGGGTGATGAAAAGAAACCTTTGAAGCTGGACGAGACAGATGGATTTCTCATGAGTTTATTTTGGGGTAAGAATCAGTGTAACATTTTTGCATGGTCTTATGCATTTACCTCTTTGGCATGAACACACTGCTTCTCAAGAGCTCTCCAAAAGTCCCTCTTAAAATAATCTTTCATTGTGAAAGAAGAAATCCCCCTCATATTGGGGCTATTTCTGATTGATGGGATTAAGTAGCCATGAGCTGTATGATCATAATTAATCATTTGGTCATCTGGTTTTATTGTCAAGATGACTGCAATAAATTTATATTAAAGACTAGCCTAATTATTAGATATGGCACAAGACTAACTGTAGTTGAACATCTTAGTACTTCATTATATAAAATCTTCCAGTTAGTTATTCACATATTTTACTAATTTAAACTAATTATTTCTTGCAAATCAAAACTGTAATGAGGTATCACCTCACACAGTCAGAATGGCCATCATTAAAAAGTCTACAAATAGTAAATGCTGGAGAGGGTGTGGAGAAAAGAGAGTCCTCCTACACTGCTGGTGGAAATGTAAATTGGTGCAGCCACTATGGAGAACAGTATGGAAGCTCCTCAAAAATCTAAAAATAGAGTTACTATATGATCCATCAATCCCACTCCTGGGCATATATCCAGAGAAAACTCTAATTCTGAAAGATGCAAACACTGCAATCATAGCAGCACTATTTATAATAGCCAAGACATGGAAGAAACCTGAAAGTCCATCAATAGATGAATGGATACAGAAGATGTGGTATAGATAGATAGATAGATAGATAGATATAGATAGATATAGATAATGGAATACTACTCAGCCATAAAAAAGAATGAAAAAATGCCATTTGCAGCAGCATGGATGGACCTAGAGATTATCATACTAAGTGAAGTAAGTCAGACAGAAAGACAAATAATTATATGATACCACTTATATGTGGAATCTCAAATATGATACAAAGGAATTTATTTATAAAACAGAAACAGACTCACAGACATAGAAAACAAACTTATGGTTACCAAAGGGGAAAGGTAGTGGGAGAGGGATAAATTGGGAGTTTGGGATGAGCAGATTCAAACTACTATTTATAAAATAGATGAGTAACAAGGTCCTACAGTGTAGCACAGGGAACTATATTCAATATCTTGTAATATCATATTCAATATCTTGTAATAAACCATAATGGAAAAGAATCTGAAAAAGAATATATATAATACTTACGTATATATAACTGAATCACTTTACTGTACACCCGAAACTAACACAACATTGTAAATCAAGTATACTTCAATAAAAAAGAAAATAAATAAACTAATTATTTCTTAAAGAAAATAAGAAAATGTTGAAAAAGCTGGCTGTAAACCCAGAACATGAAAATGAAAAGCTGACCAAATTGAGAAACACCATAATGGAACAATATACAAGGGCCGAGGAATCAGCACGAGGAATAATTTTCACAAAAACACGACAAAGTGCATATGCCCTTTCCCAGTGGATTACTGAAAATGAAAAATTTGCAGAAGTAGGAGTCAAAGCCCACCATCTGATTGGAGCTGGACACAGCAGTGAGTTCAAGCCCATGACACAGGTGAAAACATCCTTTTGGATTTTTTTTTCCTTATGCCGTTATTCCCTTCCCAGTTTAGTTGTGGTCTTTTGTTCATCAATCTTCCCACCAACCCACCAATACTTTAATGGAATGAAACACTTGTTCTTGAAAGAAAATTGTTTAATAGCAATCAATCTGTGGTATTTGATAGGCTAACCATTGTTCTAGGAATCATTTTTTCCACATTCTTGGAGGAACTTTCTAGATTGAGTTTCCTTTGCAAAAAATGATTGACATTTAAACTTAGTAACAAAATGGGAAAACAATTGTTGCAATATAATATCAAGTGGAAAAATCAAATTCCCACAAAAATGTGTGCATTATAATTAGAATTATGTAAAATATGTTTGCATAGAATGAGATCTTTAAGGGAACTTGGAAAAATTAAGACATTTGATGTGTTAGAGATTTGGGACTATGAGAGATTTTCTTTTCCTTTTTAAGATTTGTTTTGTTTTGTTTTCAATTCATTATACTACTTTTGTGCACAGTATTAAAAAAAACACTTGGGAGAGAAAAAAGACAGTCATAGAGATTATAAGCATGGGTGAAACCAGGATAGCTTGTTAGAGTAAAATGTTCTGAAGTCATATTGGTCCTCAGTCTTACTGGACAAGGGGACACTTCAGTTCTGTTATGCTCATCATCATTTGGTCCACTGGAGCAAACTAAATCTGTTTTCATGTTTGCTGAAAAAGAGTCTTTCTTGAAATAACTCTCAGTATACTCTCTACATGTACTCATGTTAAAGTTGCCTCTAAAGTTTATGCCAGAGAATGCACTGTTTTCTTTCAAAGAACAAACCCCTCGTTGGGTAAGGAGTTTACATCCTTTTTTATGATGAGAGCTGGTTTACTTAATATGTTTCCCTTTTTGCCCTAGCTTCCAGGAAACTCACAGGCAAAACTGAAGTTCATTTTCTCAGCCTATGTGTTAATCCTTGCAAGTAATACACCTGTGCTCTTTCACTTTTGGTCCTGTTTCTAAGTTTTTATTCTATTAGCTTTAGTGTTAAGACTTTGATTTTATGTGGCCTCAGCTCCTTTTTGAAAAGAGATGGAAAATTCTGAAATTTTCCTTTTTAAAGTTACTCCTGTGAATGAAGGCAAAAACATCTGCTAAAATCCAAAAACATGTAAGTTTTTATCAGTGGATATGAGTGCAAGAAGGAGAAATTTTCAGAGAAGACTGGAGAGTGATCTTTCTGCAGGATTCTCCAGCAGTTAGGAGTCAAATAAAGACACCTGACATGCTGCCTCTGAAAGGAAAGGGATGGGAATAGGAGAACATACGTTTGTCTGACAGGTGTATTTTTGTTTAATGTTTGGGGGCAAAAGATAGGGTGAATGTGCACCAAAGGCCACTGGACCAACAGCTTTGATAAGAATGGTTATGAAAATAAAACTCTACTGGCCACGTCGAGCTAGAATTATGCTCAATCATTCCTCCTATGCAAGGGCTAGAGTGTATATTTGATTTCTTTACCTACATTAACTTTCAAAATTCAGATTTTTTCACAAATATAGCTGTTTTAATTATGTTTTTAATAACATCTTTCATTTTTATTTATATCCTTTTGAACAGATAATATATTTACCTCTTTCAAAATTAATAAGGTATAATATTTACCTCTTTCAAAATTAATAAGGTACAGGATGTACCACTGTCCTCCAGTCTCCCAGCTCCCCTCACTGGAGGCAGCCAATGTTTTCAGTTTCTTCCACGAATGTTTCTTTCTTTCTTTCTTTCTTTTTTTGCTTGAATGTCTCTTAAAATGACCAAATGCAGTATACCATGTGTATTTTCTCTGTGACTCAAAATTCAACTATATCTTTAAAATTGTCACTGCATCTTATCCTCTGTTAAAGAGTCTGAAATTAATGTATCAATAGTAAAAAGCAAAGCCTATTTTAGTTTCTCATTGCTGTATCCTCTTCTCAACTGAAAGCATCTCCTTTCTTTCTCCCAAGTCACCCATCAATTTGTTTCCTTGGCATAAATGATGGCCTTCCCACCTCCAGACTGGAGGATGGAAATATTTTTGTCATTGTATAGTAATCCCAGATTGGATATCAAATGTTGTCTCACCATCATGTCTTTGTTCAATGCCAAAAACAGATGGCAGCAAATCCGTGTATGATTTAATCCTTTAATTTACACTGACCAGTTGCAATTTAATATTTCTTTTCCTAATTAGAAGATTTTAATGTGTTTAGTGTTACAACATTTAATTTACTAAAATGTTTCTTCAGAATGAACAAAAAGAAGTCATTAGTAAATTTCGCACGGGAAAAATAAATCTGCTTATCGCTACCACAGTGGCAGAAGAAGGTCTGGATATTAAAGAATGTAATATCGTTATCCGTTATGGTCTCGTCACTAACGAAATAGCCATGGTTCAGGTAAATTCAAATACCTCGATTATGTTAATTTTGATTTTGTGTTCTTGTTTTGTTTTCTTTTAGTAAAACAGCACACATAGTTTTAAAAATATATGTTTTCCTACGAAAATAGAAATCAACCAGATAACCAGACAGCCACCAAATTAAGAAATACTTGGATTTCAGGGGTCCATGTGTTATTCAGTGCTTCACTACTCAGAATGCATTTTTCACGAGGATGATATTAGAGTTGATAGTGAGGTTCCTGGGCAAGGCCATAACATTTTCTTTTACTGAAAATGTACCTAAATATTATCACTTTATACAGAAGACTATAGAAATGTATCACCATGTTGAACACGTTTTCATGGAAATACGTGCTCAACATTGAAGGTAGGATGCCAGGAACAGAGCAGCATTCTCCACAGCTCTGGTGGCAAGGTCAGAGATGCCCTTCTCCCCATTCATCCCTCCTACGAGGTGGGGGGCAGTGGGACTTCCCCAGCCCAAACCACTGATGATGGTTCACAGGGTTTGAGAGGGGTGCCCCGGGGAACAGAAAGGCAGGACAGGACAGTCTTGTGTTATTGAGGCTTTTGAGGGCTGGTGTGGGGACTTAACCACCCTCATTCTAGAACATTTTTTCTGCATTAAGGTGCATTTTGAGTTTGAAATAGCCGACTAATAAAGAATGAAAAATAATTAACTTTACAGAGAATAGAGGGATCATTGGAGGACTGGGAGACTGAGCAGTGAATATCATTCCAGGACAAAAATGGGAGCATTCACAGCAAGGCATAGTCCTTCATTGACTTGATTTCTTTCTGTTCTCAGAGTCGTGGTCGAGCCAGAGCTGACGAGAGCACCTACGTCCTGGTTGCCCAAAGAGGCTCAGGAGTTATTGAACGTGAGACAGTTAATGATTTCCGAGAGCAAATGATGTATAAGGCTATAGACCGTGTTCAAAATATGAAACCAGAGGAGTATGCTCATAAGGTATTGTTTTGGGCCAGCTCTGAATTTTGGTTTTCCCTTGAAAATGGCTGCCTGTGGTTACCATTGATATCTCTGTGGCTAAGTCTCCAGACAGAAATTGTGCTGAATTATAAATTCCAGTTTGTTGAGCTGTGCTGAGTCCAGATTCACATACAGAGAATCAAGATCCATGGTGGGCAGAAATTGTCAGGGAGCCGTTCTATAAACTTTGATAATATAAATTTAGGTTGTCCCTAATCCAGAAAGACTAGTGCAACTCACTCGTTCAACCCCACCTGGTCATTTTGGTCGGGTCTAATCGGTACAGGCACAATTTTTTCATTCCAGAAATATCTGTGAAGTGCCTACTGTGTGTCAGGCAACATTGTAGAAACAGAACATAGCGGCAAGCAACGCAGATAGACCCCTGCTGCATGAAACTTATATTCGAGTACGTACATGGTGAGATTTGAGGAGGGGAAACAATAAACAGAAATAAGGCAACTTATACATCGAATGGAAAGAAGAGCTGGAGAATTGTAACAGGACAATGTGAAACAAGCTTCTAGATGAGCACTTTAGGTTTGGTGTCTGGGAAAGGCTTCTTAGAGGGAGAGACATTGAGGCTAGCCCTGAATGGTAAGAAAATACATCATATATCATCTAGCTGCATCTCAGTTTACTAACATGGAGTCATTTGAGTTGTGAGAGGAATGCAGTGAAGGAAGAATGTAGTTCTACAATATTTCAGGAAATCCCCCATACCACTGAATTAAAGACTGTAACTACTATAATAGCAAACAATCCATTTAGAAGAAAATTCACACCCTTGCATATGGGTGTGAATGTTAGTTTCTTAACATTGGAATTGGCTCTACCCTAAATAGAGTTTCACAAAAGGGATGCTTTCAAATTGGTGTGCATTGCTATAACCAACTCCAAGGTTTCCTGGCCAGGTTTCTACATGAATTTATATTTTAAAACCCCTTTAAATATAAGGCAAACCAAACATTTTGTGGCGTCAGATCAAACATTTGTGGCCATATAATACCCCTGGAAAGTTATTGTTTTACATTTAAAGTCCTAAATAAATCAGTCAAGTGGGATGTTTTCAAAGGTTGATATTTCAAGACCTGTTGTTCTGTATAAACTCTAGAACCATCTCTGGAGTTTATGAGTCACATTTTTCCAGATAATCTCTAGAAAAAGACCCAGTCCCTTTGGGGGCCCCGGAATGGACTATATTTTTAGGTCTCCTTTGGCTAAGAGACCTACTCTCCTGAAACTACTCCAGGTAGACAACCCCAGAGAAGGGATGGCAATGACGTGGGGTATATGCCACCACTACTCTATACAAAGCCCCCAGCACCCATTGCCACCAGGTCAAAGCACTCCTTTCTTCTGATTTAAGAACTTCCTCAACACAACTTTCAGGCAACCACTAATCAATGGTGAGAGTTGACACATAAGGGGAGGTTTATTTTCCATGTCCTATACTGAGTTTATACATAACCGAAAGCTTCTTCAATCAAATCAGACTTCTGGGAGCAAGTTGAAGGTGTTAAACATGTTCCCTGGCCTTCACCCAACAACATTTGCCACATTTTTACATTTTATTTGGGCTTTGATCATAGCTGTGCCTCCCATATATTTGTTATGATTTATTTTCTCTTTTTGCCCCTCTAATTGTTTCATATTCTTTACTAGTTTAGAGCTACTCTTTTGGTTTCCGGTGTCCTGATTACATTTCCAAACACTGACCTCGGTTTTGCTGCCTTTTTTTCTGTCAAGCTCATAGGTGTTTCTTAATTGCCCACATGTATCTGTTCCTGTATGCCAAATCATCTTTGCACCAGCTCCCTGACCTGTAAATAGCTTGCAAGAACAACCTAATTAAACTTTTAAAGAACAGAATACTTCAATTCATTACATTGTTATAATTTACATGGGAAATAAGTCTTCATACTTGTCTGATTAAACTATGTCATAGCCTGCAGGCTCACTTGCAAGGTTTTGTTCTCTTTTCTGTGCTAAATATGGCTGCCTCAAATCAAGGTCTAAAACACAGAGGCGAGAGCCAAAGAGATGGACCATTCAGCTTTGCTCCTCAGCACTGGTAGTTTACTTTTACTGAAAACTTTCCTTCGATCTTAAGGAAAACAATGGCTTCCTCCACAACTTAATATAAATTTGTCATCTCTGAGAGGTTTAGTTTGGAGGTAAATTATTTAAGAACTAGGTTTTCTATTGTGAAATTGTATAGGTATGAGAAATGGCCAGTCCCTACCTCAGGTTTTATATCTCTCACAACCTATATTTTCTCTGTTCTGAAATATTGATAAGTTTCTCTACTAGCCACAGAATGGGGGATATAAAAATTTAAGGAGTTATTCTCTCATATAAAGAATGTGGGCAGTGGGCAATCTAGACCCATACAATCGCTCCATGACGTCATGAGGAAGCCAAAACTCCTCTCTCTCTCTCTTCTCTGCCCTTTTATTATTTGGCTTCCATTCTCAAGGTCAAAGCTTTTAGAATTTCAGCTGCTGCATGTTCACTCTAAGAAGGAAGGAAGAGGAAGATGGAAAAGGCAACAGTGCCCATGCCAACTATCTGATACTTAAGGAACTTTCCTGGAAATTTCACTCAACATCTTCTTATGTCTCAAAGACCACTGGCTTGGAAATGTCCTCATTTAGCTGGCATATTTCCACTCAGAATAAAATTATAGTTCTGTTCCTATGAAGAATGGCTGCTGAGTGGGAAACTAGTATTTTCTGTCACAAATGTATAGAGGAGATAAAGATAGCTAAGAGTCTGGAAATTACAACATATGAAGAAAAATGAAAGAAACCGGGGGCTTATCATGGATAAGAAACGACTAAGGGTGATGAAGTAACAGTGTTTAGTTCTTTAAAGAGACTCCATGTGGAAGAAAAATTAGACTTATTTTATGAGACAGAATTAAAACTAACGGAGGTGGGGCTTAGAGGGATTTTTTTTTTTTTAATATTGCCAAAGACTTTCTCACAACAGAACTTTTCTAAAATGGAATGGGCTGTGTTCTGAACACCTGAGGATTCCATATTTCTGTGATTACAGGGGAAGATTCTATACTAAATTCTCTGGGGGCCATCACCTCATTACTTCTATTTCTAGACCAAGTATAGAATTTCATGAGTCAAGTGTACATTTTCATAACTGTCTAAGATCTCTGAATTCCAGGAGACTTACTTCAGTGAAACTATGAAAAAGACCACATTGAATATTCTTTTCTTGATGCAGATTTTAGAATTACAGATGCAAAGTATATTGGAAAAGAAAATGAAAGTCAAGAGAAGTATTGCAAAGCAATTCAAGGACAACCCATCATTCATAAGTTTTCTCTGTAAAAACTGTAGTGTGCTAGCCTGCTCTGGAGAAGATATCCACGTAATTGAAAAGATGCACCATGTCAATATGACACCAGAGTTCAAGTAAGTCCAGGAAGACTTAATTTTAAATTTCTTTATAAGGGATGAAGCAGGTTGTATTGTAAATGTTCTTCCAAAATAGTACAAATGAGATTCATTATTTTTCAGAACTTTCCTTTCTCAGCCCCCAAATTATAAACCCTATTTCGTGTACAGTTTTCAAATATATGCACTGGGGCAGGAAAGGAGAAGTGAAAACCACTTGCATCCAAGGCACATCAGTTTGTGAATGCTCATATTTGTTCTCAACTTCTTGAACAACTTAAGTCTAGTTAAAGTAATCAGCAGACTTGAAAGAAGCTACAAAAGGCCACATACCCCTTGAGAGGTGCCTGCTGATCTGGAAGAAGGGATGAGGTGCTGGCTGGTGCATGCATGTGGACAGGTGGCAAGCCCAGCAATGCGTACCATGTGCTGCATACTGGTCCTGTGTGAATTCTCAGGGGTGATTCTGATTCCTTGATAATTTTAGGAAACTGTACATTGTGAGAGGAAACAAAGCACTGCAAACAAAGTTTGCTGACTATCAAACAAATGGAGAGATAATCTGCAAAGAATGTGGCCAAGTAAGTAAATTGCTGTGGGCTTAATTTTACTTTGGCCAAAAGGAATTCTTAATTGAATGTTCTTTAAAAAAAAAAATTATTTATATATTTATCTTTGGCTGCATTGGGTCTTCGTTGCTGTGCACGGGGTGGGGGGGCTACTCTTCGTTGCAGTGTGCGGGCTTCTCATTGCAGTGGCTTCTCTTGTTGCGGAGCACGGGCTCTAGGCGCGCGGGCTTCAGTAGTTGTGGCTCGCGGGCTCAGTAGTTGGCTCACACGGCATGTGGGATCTTCCGAGACCAGGGATCAAACCTGTGTCCCTTGCATTGGTAGGTGGATTCTTAACCACTGTGCCACCAGGGAAGCCCATGAATGTGCATTTAATTTTTCCTCTTGCTCTCTCTCTTTTGTTTTTCAGGCTTGGGGAACGATGATGGTGCACAAAGGCCTAGATTTGCCTTGTCTCAAAATAAAGAATTTTGTAGTCGTTTTCAAAAATAATTTACCAAAGAAACAATACAAAAAGTGGGTAGAATTACCAATAACATTTCCCGATCTTAACTATTCAGATTATTGTTTGTTTAGTGATGAAGATTGACATTTGATTCAAGATTCTTTTAAAATATTATCAACTTGACATTTAACATGATTTTGATGATTGTTTTCATCATACTACAGAACTGATGTGAGAATTAATAAAAATCATTGCTTTACTCTGTGTTGAGCTGTATGCAAGGAGACAATATATTATACTTTCAATTTCTACCTTGTTAGTGGGCAGAGGTAAAGAAAAGCTACCAGTAAAACTCATTTGTGTGGAGCATTATAGTACAGTGGAAAGAATGCTCGGGTATAAATGTGGATCTGAGGTACTAATCTCAGTCCTGTCACTAATTTTCAGAATAAAATTAAGCAAATCCGTTCATCTTTCTGAATTAGTCTCCTTGTTGGTGAAATGGTTATGGTCTTATCTGCCTTTGCTTTTATTAGCTTTCTATTGCTTCATAACAAATTACCACAAATTTAGTGGCTTAAAACAACACCCGTTTATTATTGCACATGTTCTGTAGGCCAGAGGTCAAGGCGGGGTCCTCTGCTCAGTGTCTCAGAAGGCCGAAATCAGGCCGTCAGCCAGATGATGTTCTCATCCAGATACACTGGGGGAAGAATCACTTCCAAGCTCTTTCAGGTTGCTGGCTGTCACCTCCTTGCAGCTGAAGACTAGGATTCCTGTTTTCTTGCTAGCTGTCTACTGGGGATCATCCTAAGCTCCACGGGCACCCTCACCACGTGGCCTGCTCACGGGGCCTCTTACAGCTATTTGCTTCTTCACGGCCAGCAGGAGACTCTTTCAAGTCCGCTAAGGCAGTCTTAACTGTAATCCCATCATACTCACAGGTCCTGCCCACACTCAAGGTCGGGGGAATTTTCAGGGAATATACACTGCAGGCGGAGATCTTGGAGACCTTCTTAGAATTCTGCTTCCCACACCACTTGCCCAGTTTTTGTGATTAAGTCATATGTGTGTATATATATGAAAGCACTTTGAAAAATATGAAGCACCATGAAAGGCAAGGTATTATTGAGAAGCAGCCATCAGGCAGGTTAAGGCTTACTTCCACAGCTTTCCCTCCATGAACATAACACTATGCTCAAAAATTACCTAACAAGAATGGAGGCTAAATCCAGACTCGTTATGAATACACAGAAGATTTCCTGTGTCAGTGGAGATGTCCAGGGTTCATACAGGGTTGAGCAGGCAGCAGATGCTGGATCATTAGAGAATAAATAGAAAATGCCTACTCTACCACTCCCTAGTCCTAAGCAGAAGAGTAACCTCTCTGTGTCTGGGACGTTGTCAGCGTTCCTGAACTAAGTGTGATCATTTGGAGATAGACACAGGGCCCGGTACAACAGAACATTCTCCCAGCAAATAAACAGCCTCTTTTGTCATGGAAGAACCACATGATAAAGACAGAACCACAGCTGACCATTTTAACCCACACTTACCCCGTCTCACAGATGGTCTGCTCCACAGAAAGTTACCTCCTATGACTAAGGAGAAACAAAATGTTGGAGGGAGTGAAAAGTAAATTCTTCTGTGGTTTTTGGATTAATTAAATTCAATCTAACAGTAGCTTTGAATCTTTTGATTAAGACCTAAGCAAAGATGAATATTAGCCAGTCAGAGCTCTTCAGAATGCAACAGGACAGAAGATGATTGTGGTTTCCTTAAAATACTTTTTAAAAATCCAGCTGACTCCATTTAAAGTATTGCTGTCTTCTAGAACATTCTGTCAAGAGGACAGATGATTGTGGTTTTCTTAAAATACTTTTTAAAACTCCAGCTGACTCCATTTAAAGTATTGCTGTCTTCTAGAACATTTTGGAAATTATGCAAGAAACCAAATGCATAAAATAGCTAAATATACTACCGTAACATATGTAGACTGTTTTTAAGGTGTCAGCAAATATCAGGGTTTTTTCATCTATGTTTTCTAGTAATTTTTTCAATAAAGAGGTATTATTTCTCCTGAAAAGGTTTGAAATACATGTTTCAAGTAGCATAAAACTTAATATGCAATTGTACTTGAGAACTCAAACTACGATGCATTCAAAAACAATTGTAATCATTCTAACGTTTTGATTGTTAACGAACAGTTTAATACTCATGACATTTTAAGGTCATTTAACAGAATATGCTCATGACAGGTAGACACCCTGTTAGATGCCTGAGTTTCAGTACCCACAAAACCTTCTATTAGTTGGGTGATTGAACAACCTCACTTCACAGGGCTTGTGTTTGCTTTCCTGGAAAATCAGAGATTGTATTAAATGGTATCAAAGTTTCCTTACAATGCTAGCATTCTCATAGTTCATGCTTCTGTCTCCCTGGCTCCTTTCATATGACCCTGTTTAGTGATTTGTGGTAATATCAGCTGTGGGCTAAATATCTACTGAATACGTTACACATTTGAAGGTAGCTCCTATTTGCTGAAGGGCATTGCAGGGGTCTCACAGAACAGGTACACGGGCTGGAGTCATGCGCCGTAAGGCAGGTTTGAAAGGCCCAAAGGGGTCAGGAAATTTTACAACAACAAGCATTTCCAAGCCAATAGATCATTGGCCAACATTGGGCATAAGAAATGTAAAGGCTTACTACCAAAAATCTGAAATCATTTCAGACCATATGAAATTAAGATACAGTAACTTATAGTTTATACAGATATTTTGAATATAAGGCATTGAGGCAACACAAAAATGGGTAAGAAATGGTTTTCCACAGGATGATCAGTGCAAGTCACAAGCAATTGTTGAAAGTGTAAAACGCTATAAGAGAGGTGAATATTTTCCTCCCTGAAATTTAATAGTCCCTATATCAGAGCGGAAAAGGAAGGCTTAGGGAAAGGAAGGCTTCTGGCATTGTTTTCAATTGGTTGAACCCAAAGCCAAAGAGGATTGATTTGGTGTTTCTTGTTGTCATTGTTGCTTTTAAGCTGTAAAAGACTTGAACACTTTTAGGCGCTAATGCGAAAGAACAACAGGAAGTGAGAAAATTAGCAATGTTCAGCCCCAAAGTAAATTGCTTATTGGGTGTTACTGATATTTCCTACCAAATATTCTTGCTACAGAATTTTCTGGTCACCCTGATCCTTTCTCACCCTGATGCCTTTCCACAGAGGTATAAGTCCTTCTTTGCCACCTCTTCAGCAGACATCCTTTGTTTTTCAAAGACAAAATCCGTGTGTCACTTCCCAGCGTCTAGCATAGTTCATGTTTTCAGAACTAGAACAGAGAGCACATCCCTGGAAAGTAATGTTCACGCACCCTGAGCATAACAAAGTGCTCATTTCCAAAATCTGGTAAACAACTACATGAATCATAGCAATAAAGAAAAAACAAGAAACTTATTTTATTTTCTTCTAAGAGTTATGAAGTTAATTTGAAGTGAATGCTTGTCTTTTTTCAGTTTGTGAATTTCTCCTTAATTAGTTGTACTAGATATACAATTTTATATCTTTGTTTTTATGGGGAGAGCCTGAAGTGAGACAAACTTGGGTTTGGATCCCCACCAGCTTTGTGACTTGAGTTATTTAATCTCTCTAAGACTATAGGAAGTTAATAACAGCCTTGAGGAACTGTCATGAGACTTTGGATACTGCATGAAACACACCCAGTAGTTGTCAAATGCATTTGGTTTCTTGTGTAATTTCCCAGTATAATATATGTATAGAATATATTAGTGAGAGTTTCCAGAAAAGCAGAAGTAGTATTAGAAGCACAGCTGTGGGTATAGCTTAATAATAGGAAATTTTAGACCTATGTTTGATTATGAGTATTATAAACACTCAATGTTTAGCCCAGAGGGCTTATCTCAAGAAGTAAGTAGTAGCTGTGGTGAAACATGATTGCTATGAATATGCTATGCAGTGTAGCTAGAGGAAGGATTTAATGTTCAGATCTTCTATAGGTGCAATACAAAGATAGGCATCAATATAAATAGAAAGATCAACACTTTTTTATTAAGTGGCTGTAGGACTTAAGTAGGTCTGTCATGTAGATACAATTTTAATTAGAGTCTGTCTTCATCTTCAAGAAGTATATAATAATGGAAGCAACCTAAGTGTCCATCAACAGAGGAATGGATAAAGAAGATGTGGTGTATATATATACTATGGAATACTACTCAGCTATAAAAAAGAATGAAATTTTGCCATTTGCAGCAATATGGATGGACTTGGAGGGCATTATGCTAAATGAAATAAGTCAGACAGAGAATGACAAATACACTATGATATCACTTATATGTGGAATACAAAAAATACAACAAACTAGTGCATATAACAAAAATGAAGCAGACTCACAGCTATAGAGAACAAACTACTGGTTACCAGCAGCAGATGGGGGTGGAATATAGGGGTGGGGGAGTGGGAGGTACAAACTATTGGGTGTAAGAGAGGCTTAAGGATGTATTGTACAACACGGGGAATATAGCCAATATTTTGTAGTAACTGTAAATAGAAAGTAACCTTTAAAATTGTATACAAATTTAAAAAATAATAATATAAAAATGTTATACTGAGCAAGCCAGCAATTGCATGATAAGAGAGAGAGAGAGAGAGACAGATTCCACTGTAACATATAAACAGTAATTTATGTCCAGCACAAATGGTGGTGGTTTTTTATTTGTTTCTAAATCTCTAAACATTTTTTTTCAGATCATAGGCTATAAAATATGAGATATATATGGAAAGCAAAGCATTGCAGATATTCTTTAAAATTTTTAGATATTTTCTACACAGAGTATTACCAAGTCCCTCTTTACAGGAAATTAATCATCTCGTAAGCATCTCATTTGAGGATGACATTAGATAGTGCTGAGTCCTATTCGTTTATAAGTTAAAATCCAAATTAAAAGCCACATTCTAGGTGAGAAGAGGAACAGACTGTTTATAGGAAGTAATATTTAACCATGCAGCTGTTAGAATACATTTGAACCACTATTTAAGTTGAATATATTTGATGAAATATATTAATTTTTACATACTAATTTAAAAACTGGACATTATTTTGACATTTATGAAAGAAATTTAAATGTTTAATTCAGTTATATATATATATATATATATATATATATATAATAATGAACCAAAGATGAGCATTTTTTCAGCTTAAATATTTCCTTCAAACTCTGCCTTCTGCTTGTTTTAATGAGTGCTTGTATTTTATTGTACACACATAGGATGAATGGATTGTTGGATTGTTAGTTCTTTCATTCTGAATCTCTTAACAGGCATGGAAATGATCTTAATTCACTAAGATGTAAGGATTTTTATCACGCTAAAATGACCAGAACAAATGATGAGAGTTTTGTAGATAACATAACATTTAATTTAAAAACATCATTTTATCTACCTAAGTAATTATAAAATAGTATTAAAAAGATTCAACTCCTCTGTAACGGTTTGAAAAAGGACTAGACTGATGAAAGAAGATGCCAACTTTTGATGTAACAGTCACGGGGAGAGGTCAGGACTTCTCTGAATGAAGCTAGACACAGCAGGAAAATTGTAAGATGTCTGTGCTCTGATCATATCCATCCTGTTCAAAAGATGACTCGAGACACAATCCTATTTTTCCAACATTCTGCAAGACAAAGGCCTTAGCAACTGGCCCAGCAGAGTCATCTTCTGGCCCAGGCTAGGTCATTACCTCATAAGCAGTGTGAGGAAAAGAATGCCTAGACAATTATAGTTTGCTCTGGAACCAAGGTGGTGGATGGAGGGATGGATAGTTGATGCCATGTACATCTTTAATCACAATATCCAATGATTAGGATACTTAAAAAATGCTCTCTAGAAAGCTTTGTAATGAGTGCTCAATTTGACTGCACTATGTGTTTGGGCTAAGGAAAACTGACCTATACCAAGTGAGCTTGGTAGATATTCTTCAACAAAGAGTGAATTTGGGGAGGTGAAGAAATGGATGTAATAAGCATAGATGATCTTTAAATGGGAATTGTAAAAAAATAAAAGAAGGAAAGAGATGGGGGAAAATTTTTGAAAGGGAATCCAAAGTTTCAAGCCTGTGTACAGGCCAAGGAGTTAGAGTCAAGAAACAAGGAGAGGGTCAAGATTCAGGAGGGAGAGATGAGGACATAATTGTTGAAACAAAATGTGGGGGAGAAGGAAGAGGATGAAACCAAGAGCACAGGAAAGACTAAGTTTGGTGGAAGGATAGTTGCTGCTGCTTCTAAAGCAGGAGAAACATAAATATGAATAAAAGATACAGCGTAAAGGTACAGAAGTAGGAGGCTGATGGAATTATTCTACTGGCATCAATCACTAGGCTATCTGCTGAGTTGGGTTTGGGATTTGAGGATGGACATTGGGGACATAAAGAAAGTAGTAAAGATTTTTAAACATGCTTTGATGAAGGCAAACTGACTAATTAGAAACAGAGAAAAAGATTGCCACGCAGCATCAGGACTAACCTAATTGGAAATAATAAATAATACTTTAATAAATATTTATGTGCAGGATATTAGACTAAGTTCTGTTATGTTTATTCTTGGTGTGTAAAAGGCAAAAAATCTGAATGTTTAAAAATCTGATGGACTCACAAGGCTTTAAAATGTTATGGTCAGGGTAACCCAAATATAGCTGGTTCTGTTTATAGCTTCTCTCAGCATGAAGTTGTATTACAAGAAACCTAACATCAACAGCCAGACTAATTAAAAATTAATTTAAATATTATTTCTGGCATGCAAAAAAAAATCCAAATGGAAATTGCATATTACAAAAATATCTTCAAATCTTTTAAACTCTGTTTCCCAAAGAAACACATTATACATGAGAACATTATACATTATACATGAGAACAAAAACATTATGCATGAGAACTACTTCACCACCTCTTTTTCTCTTTTCAAAACTCCTCAAAATTACCTCCCTATATCATCCTATATTACTTTTTATCTTCCCTACTCCTTCTCCCAGTCTCTTCCTTCTAATGTAAATTAGTATTGTTTTACTGTGTTCATTTCTTTTTCTCCCTTCATTATCCTAGGTTTGATGGATGCCTGAACCACAAAGGGTTTTTCCACCTTGGAAGTGTGCACCGGGAGGTGGGGTATTTTTGTGAATATCCATACTAACATTTTTAGTCCCTGGAATATCAGAAAATAACAGTGACAATTATCAATTTATTGCTTTTGAGCTCCAAATTCAACCTTTTTATCTGCTCCCTAAAGATGCATCTGGGCCCTTTAAACATTTTTGCTTTGCCTGTTGGCATGACATTAAAGTTTGCCTGTAGAGGGTGCTGGAGAAGCAGTGCAGAAAGAAACGGTTTTGTTTCCTGGCTCAGGCTTCGGCAGCCTGAGTGGCTTCTCTAGCATCCAGTTCCTGCAGTACACATGGCTTTCTCCAGCACCAGGGTCTTGCATGGCAGCCCACAGCACTCAGTGACCAGCAACCGCATATTCCCAGGCAGTTTTGTGCAGAGCATCTCCAGTAAGACACCTCCCCTTGAACAGCTTTCCCTGGTCCCCAGAGAGCACATTTCTAGCATGCTCCAAAAGGTAGACAGACTTCCGGCAAGTTCTGGTGGCACCATGGCAACTTCCTTGCTTCCAGTAACCTGCAATTGCCCTATCCAATAAGGTCTGAATCGGCCTTGGGTGCCCTATCTCAGCCACAAGGGAAGTGGCTGCTTCCTATGTCTGCTATTTCGATATTCTTTAGGGTTCTTTTTACTTCTTCTTAGCTAATGCTCTGTTACTCCAATCCCATCGTAGTTAATAATTATTTATATTAAAATTTACCTGTTCAAATTACTCTGTGGTTTCTCTAACTAGATTGAACTCAGACTCATACAGTAATATCTAAAGGAATTAGTCATAAGAAGTTATACTTTTCAAATATCCAACTATGTTCTCTTATGTATAAGCATTGAATTTCACATAGGAAATGATCCAAATGCATCTGACCAATTCTCTAACCAAAAAATTTAGAAAAAAGACAGAATGTATTTTATCACTAAATAATTTCATTTTCTGAATCCAAACAATCAGGTTTATAATACCAATAACTGAACCCCAAATTCCTATCTTACATGAAAGACCATGAAATGAGTTGTTGAGAGGATGAAACGAGAAAATGTGTGTATGATATATATATTTTTTAAATAACTAAAACTCGCAGAGTAACTCTGAGAGAGAGAAATATCTTGGTTTTAGAATGCCCTGCTAATGTGTGTGCTTATTTTTGAAGATGAGACCTTCTTACGGCATTGGTAATGAGTCAAAGAAATAGCTTAAATGTTTTGCGTAAAACAGAATCATTTAGAAGGGGCTAAAGAGGAAGGGAGAAAATGTCGAAGAGAGAGGGAATCCCAGAAGCAAGGCAGGAGGCTGCAGCCCAAGTAGAAATTACCGGTGGAAATTCTACCATCGTTGTCCCAAAGCACAAGTAAATCTGCTTCTTACTTGAGTCGGTGTTATTTGGCGTCAGGCACTGGGGCAGTCTGGCAGGGAAATACGGAAACAATGAAGGGAAAGCACACATACAAGGAAAAGTGGATACAGAGAAATTGCAGATAACAAATGTTGGACACATTTTACAGTGACTGACACAAAGAAGGCATTCAATAAATATTAATTTCCTTTCCTGAATTAAAGTATAAGGAGTAATCTCTGACCTTGGGGAGTTAACAAATAGGTTGAAAGTTCAAAGATTATAGGCACAAAATTATCAGGAAAAATATGAGTGTACAATAATTGTGTGGTATACAAATTATAGGTATTGTAGAGTTCTGAAAAGCCAGGGATTGAGAAAAGCTTCTGGATTAGAGTAAATAATTGAATAATACCTTGTGTATAATAGATGTTCATAGTTCTTTAAAATAATTTTAAAAGGGAAAGAGTAGGAAATACATTACAAACGGAGGTAATGAGGAAGAAGGAAGAAGAGAAATGAATGTGCTTTGCACATCTATTGGAATGCCAGACCGAGCTTGGGTCTGACTGGGTGACCAATACAAATGAAGTCATTCTAGTTTTTTGCGCAGTGGAGTGACGCGTTTTAGAAAAGATGGTCTACAAGGAGTTAACAAGCTAAATCATACTGAAGAGAGAAAACTTGGAAGGAAAAAGATTAAGGAAGGAGCTGGTTGCAGTCATTCGGGCTGAGGTGATGAAAATCTGGACTCGGTCTTTGGCAGTGAGAGTGAGAGAAATGAGTGGTTCTGGATGATGTTGAAATAAAATCACGAGCTGGGGAAAACACGGCTGGCATAGAATTGATGGCAATCAACAAAATCAGTACAAAAGGACTGCTGCACAGTTGGTGATAGAAACAAATACAAGTCACTTCTTTACATTACCTTATTTTTGCTCTCAGTGTGACTCAGTTCTGTTTGGTCGTCATCTAGTGCCGCATGTGGTCATGCTCCTGGCATATGGAGTAATTGTTTCACTATATCCAAGAGCTTGCTCACTGGGCTCCAGCTGTTCCCTGGTCCACCCAAACTGATCACTGAGCTGTGGTAGATACAATTCCTTTGTCCTGAGGAAAAGGTTTGAAATGAGTCAGAATCTGTTGATTTGTGAATAAAGCAAAACCTTTTACTTGCCAGAGGCTCTGGTTCCCAAGGAGGATGGCACAATGAATCTTGCTTACTTCCTCCATCCACTCCCACTCTACAAATGAGGTCCAACTGGTTGTATGACTCAGGTGCTATCTTGGTCTCTCAGGAGCTAAATAAGGCACTTTGGGGTTCCCGTGTTAGTAAGGCCAGGGAAATGAATTTGTTTTATTTATTTATCTATTTATCTATCTATTTTTTTAACATATTTATTGGAGTATAATTGCTTTACAATGTTGTGTTAGTTTCTGCTTTATAACAAAGTGAATCAGCTATATATATACATATATCCCCATATCCCCTCCCTCTTGCGTCTCCCTCCCATCCTCCCTATCCCACCCCTCTACGTGGTCACGAAGCACCGAGCTCATCTCCCTGTGCTATGCGGCTGCGGGAAGTGAATTTCTGGTAAGTGGGGGAGATGGTTTCTGCACTCCCCATTCTGTGGCCCTTTCAGTGCTGCTCTGTCTTAGGCTGTGGCTTGAGATCATGACACTTTGTCAAGATTTAAGATTATTCTGGACCAGCTCTGTCCAATATACATATGATACACATAATTAATTTAAAATTTGCCAATAGCTGCATTGAAAAAGTTACACAGGTGAGATTAATTTTAATAACACTTTATTTAACTCACTACAACAGAAATATTATATTGATGTTAACAATGTAAAAATTATTAATAAGATATTTCACATTATTTTTTTCCTACTAAGTCTCCAAAATGCGTGCATTTTACACTTCTAATACATCTCAGTTTGGACTTGCCATATTTCAAGGGCTCAATCGACACATGTGGCTAGTTGTCATTATAGTGGATAGTGTCATTTTAGACATTTTATTTTTTAAGAAGGACATAGATAAAATTCAGCTTAAATGTGAAGTTCCAATCTTCTTGCAAGTTACTATCCAACTTTGAATTCTCTTATTTTCTCCAAAGTCTTATCTTCCTGGTTTTGCATATTTTTTTAATCTGGTAAAACAATTACTTGTGAGAGAACATAATGGACACCATAGTTCTCTGCTCAGATCCCATCTTCAGGACGGGGATACCCCCAGGCCCAGCCCTGGGAATATGGCTCCCAAGAACCCACAGCTGCCTCCCTCACTTGGTACTACCCTAGGCCCTGGGAACATTCTCCCCTAAGGTTATGCCCTTTTGGGGTGGCCTGAACCCAATGACTGATGAATGAGGGAACATAAGCCTCTCCTCCCTTACTTCATTTGGGAACACTCTGAAGGGCCATCCAAGTTCCTGAGGTCCCCATATAATGAGGCTTCCTTTGCAATCGTACTGCTGGTCAGCATCTTTCACTGCCCCATCCTGCCCTTTTCACTTGCCTACTGGTGGATCTGCTGAGAGATCTTTCTGCTCTCGATCTCACCCCCAAAACAAACCTTGCTTGCATCTCTCCATCTCAGAATCTGTTTCCAGGGAACCCAGGTAAAGAGAAAAGATAAAGTCATCTTTATTCTACAAAAGCAAGATTATAGGCACTGTTTGAAGTGAAGTGAGGAAAAAGCAGGAGGCACGCTTTGATTGACATCCGGGTACTAAACTAGACTTAACCTTCAGGTGAACAAGGCCAGAGCCCTCTCTGACCCTTCCTCTCTATATGTCTGTTCACTCCCATTATCTTTATTTTTTTTCCTGTATCTTTTGTCTCCCAAAGGCCAAAGTGACAACTGAGTAAAGGGTATGGTCAAAACTGGGATGAATCAGCACTGGGTCAAAGCATGAGAAAGGGGAAATCAATCCTGTTGAAGGGGGAAATCAAGATCCCCCTTGTCTTAAAACGTGGGCTTGTCTGCCACACAGATGTGTGACTTGCAAACATCTGATTTTATTCTCCTGGAGATTGTTGGCTGTTACTATTCCACCTTTAGCCCTCTTGGATGACTTCATATCTCTGTCTTACACACACATACACACACATACTCGTCCAGGTTAATGACAGTTTGTTCTGCACAGCACTTCGGATGGCTTTCTTCCAGATCTCACCAAGTCATAATCAATTGATTATTGTTACAGAGAAGACCATTATGATCTAGGGAAGTGGAAGAAGGAAGGCATCCTTCCCATCATTTTCCCCTCCCCGCCCCTATACCTCAAGTCCTCTAAATAAGATGAGGTACTTAGTTCTTGGTTCTCCATCTGATTTTCTTCTCTTACCAAAGTTTTTGTGACTGGTTTAATGTCTGGAGTATTCTATTACCTAATTGTTAAATAGAGTGTAGCAAAATAATGATTAAAAGTGTTTTGTGTCCTGCAAATCTTTTCTAACCCACAAATTCAAGATTGGATAAAATCTTACACAAGGTCGACAGTGTGTCTTTTCCTCAAAAACCTTGCTGCCTCTTTGGTCCTGGAAACATTCAGAGGGGTGGTAGAAAAGAATTTTAGAGCAAGTGGATGTTTTCCTGAAGTATTATGAAAAAAAATTTTTTTCTGGGTATTTTTATCTCGTCTATAACTAAGATATGACCATGTTAGAAATACTGAAACCATAGAAGTCTCTGTGCTTCTATGAAATATTAGGCTTACCACTAGGCTGATACTGTAATGGCACCCAGAGGTCGGTGACTATGGATTTTTCAAAGGAGGGACCCTACATTTAGCGAAGGACAAATTGTGTGCATCATACAGATAAGGAGATTCTGGCATAAATAGTACTTCGGGCTGTAAGGTTACGTTTGAAAATATCGAGTAATGCACGTTGGATATTTTATTTGAATAAAAGCAAAACTAGAGCAAGTCCTCATGCAGTCAAGCATGGCCCCTCCTGTTTTCAACAAAGGGGATTTTCTTCTTTTACCTTCCATCAGGAAATGGGAGTTTATATGGGAGAAGGCAATGTTGTTGTTCCTTTTTCCTGTTACAGTAGGAACAGGGTAACAACAGAATAAAAGGCCATGCCTCTGTATCACAACAAAAGTAATTTCTCTGACCTTCAGTGTTCGCCAAGAGTGAAATTGTGGGTTTGCACTCATGCCTCAGTGTAACCAGTTGTGGTATCACATTATAGGACAACAAGTTCATGCCTGACCAGACTGCGTGTTTGCACAGAGTCCACCATCTGCTTTTCCTCTCTCCTGCCTGCTGTTTCCTTCATCCTTCTTCACAACTTCCTCCCCTGTGACAGTTCATCAGTATGAGCTCTGAGGAGGCAGCATGAAAGGGAGAACTTGCTGCATCAGAGTCGGTGCTAATTAGAGGAAAAGCACAATCCCTTAGCCACCAGATGGTCCAGACAGCCCACAGTCTTTTTGGATCCCACAGGCTCCCATACGACTCCTTGACCACATTAGCTAAGCCTTGCCATTCAAATTGATTGTTACACCAAGTCATCCACCATGAGCAGGGAACAGCACAGGGAATGTAGCCACTATTTTATGATAACTATAAATGGAGTATAACCTTTAAAAATTGTGAATCACTATGTCGTACACCTGAAACTTATATAACATTGTACATCAAATATACCTCAATAAAAAGTTTTTAAAGTCCTACAAATGTGGCACATGAACTCCACAGACTTTTTTCTCTCCCTCTAGAATTTGATCAAATGATTGCTCTTATAATTAATTATAATATTCTGATACTATTATATGTATATATTTTAAACTACAAGTTGCTCGTGTAAAAAAATTAATAAACAGAAACCTCAATTAAGTACAGTTGGGGAGCCTCAAGGGGGAGCTCTCATGCCCTGGAGGATAGCAGAGCCCAACTGGAAGAAGAAAGCCTCCTCTTCTTTCCTGGCAAGGATTCGGCCAATGAAAAGCCATGGACCCTTTGTTTACTATAGCCCTCCCAACTTCCTTTTCCCCTCTGTAAAAGAGTTCTTCTTTTGCTGTGCGGGGACTTGCATGTGGCTCACATTGTTGCAGATCCTGAATTACAGTTGTCTACTGATCCTGAATGAACCTATCTTTGCTACAGTAATATCTGGCAATCTATTTATTTCCAAATAAATATTTCCAGCTACCAAATTGTTGACCTGTACTGGGACCAGAGAAGGCCTCCAATAGCTCTGGGGTTGGTTAGCAAACAGGTGCAGTATCCACAATAGAGCCCATTGTCACTCATGGCTTTCTTGCCAACCCTGGAGTTTGAAAGCACTTCTTTCTCCTGGATCAGAACTCACATCCTCTTTGCATTTGAAGCTCTCCAGGATTTATTTGAGATCTATTTTAAGGTTTTGTCTTTCCGGTTAAAGCCTTGTTCTGTATATGAGTACCTTTTTGGCATTTTGGTTTGATTTTGAGATCAGTCTGTTTCAACTGAAGCTGGCTAAAAAAGCCTTTGGCCAATTCCTTTGGGAACAGGGTCTGCTTCTCTGAAACGGCTGGTTTTCAGCCTTTGGCCTATTCCTTTGGAAGGGGCTATTCTCTGGAAACTGGCTGAAAAAGCCTTTGGCCTCACTCTTCTGGGACCAAGCTGTTTCCTTAGAATTGGCTGGTACTGCTTGCAAGCTGTTTGAATTGAGCTGTTTGTGCTATAAGCTGTTTAAGCTGTTTGAAAATTGTTCTCTACTCGAGAGAAAAACCTCTGAGAATAGGATCCCAGTTATCTAAATATTTTGAGGGTGTCCCCCTACAAGGTCTCTGGTCAATTTTATGTTTAAAAGCTGTGCTTTTTCCTCATGTTCATTTCTAACAAAATGGACCAAGCTGGCCAAAGGCAATTTAGAATATCAATGGCCATTATGGAGAACTTTCGGAATCTCTAAATTTAATTTCCTTAAAACTGAATTGGACTGCAATAGCTCAAAAATTTCCAGAGCTTAGTGGAATGCTTATTTCAATTGGTATTTTAAGGCTTCTCAACATTATCAGGAGTCTAAAATTGCTTCTCTGCAAAATAAGATTTTTAAGATTTTTAAGAACTGAGGCACCAGTCACCAGCACCATCTTCCTCCTTTCCTTCTACACCACCCACGTCTCCTCTATACCCTCAGTTCCCTTATACTCATTCTCTTGCCAGACTTCCCCTTTTCTGAAACTCTACCCACTCCCTTTTCCTCTGAACTTGTCAGAAATTGTCCTTTTTAAATTAAGCCTTCTGTGGATTCAGAGGCTAAACCTTTAATTTCTTATATCCCCTGAATCAAAGCTGAACTGCGAGCCATAGCCAAAGATTTTTCCAGAGTAACTGAAGATCCTCACAGATTTGCTGAGGAATTTAATATAGTCATTCAAACTTGTTGACCTGGTTTCTCTGACTTATATCATCTAGTTCATATATTTGTCAGTGAAGGTCAAACCCAGCATTGGATGAAAACCACTAACTGGGAAAATCCTGAAAGAGCTCTAAAATTACAAATGGGAGACCAGCCCCCTAACTTATTATTTGATCAGGCTCAAGCGATCACCAGGCAACTTCATGGAGTCATTCTTAGGGCTTTTCCAAAGCCTGTTAGTTGGAACAAAATTCAAGTTTGCACATAGAATCTGATGAATCTGTTCATGATTCTTACAATTGACTTCAGATTATTTTTAAAGAAAATTCTGGCTTTTTTTTTTAGATGCTGACTCTACCTAAGTAGCTTTTAACTTTATGCTTATTAATGAGCTGAACTGTGACCCTTCCCTTCTAGTAAAAAGGACCAGAATGGAATGGGAAACTATACTTATTCCAGATTTACCTAATCTGGCAAACCAGCTCTCTCAAACTCCAGCTCTCTCACCTCAAAAAAATACGGCCAAAATTCTTCAACTCCAGCAAATGAAGTGTCCTAAACAAAACAAAACCTTCCTAGTTTCTTCTACTGTTACAAAGAGCCAGGACGTTGAAAAAGAGACTATTGCAAATGCAAGCACTTTAGGCGCCTTCAGCCTTCTAACCAGCCTTTCCAATATCCTCCTGATTCTCGATGACGTGGCTCCGAGGAACTACAGGGGCTCTTCTCAATCTTCTTCACTGGCTTGGAGAAACATTTCTCGAGACTGAGGATGACTCTCTTCCAGTCCTAAATAACATCAGAACCACACTCTTGGTGCTCAGCCCCACTACAACAAAGCAGCCCCTGTCTTGGAGTACTAAAACAGTCAAAATAGTGGGGATCTCTAATGAACCTTAAGAAGTTCCTGTCTCTGAACTTCTTCCCTTGTGTTTAGACCCTTTGAGAGATACACCCCCTTTCCTCCTTTGTTCCTCCACCCTTATTCATTTATTAGGCTGAGACTTCTTAGAGAACTATCATGCTGGTATTTCTTTCTCCCAAAAGTGGAAAATAATTCTGAGATTTGACAGTAGTCCTCAAAATAATCAACCAGGTGAATTAAATAACCCTTTGACATTATTTATTTGTCCAGTCCCTGAAGATACTAGAGCTGTTTCTGAAAACACTGATCTTTTGTCCCTATTGAATAAGCTACCGCTTTCCTTATGAGCAAAATCTCCAAATGAAGTTGGCAAAATTCACAGTGTACCTCCCAACAAGTTTCAAATAGAATCCTCAAGACCTCTTCCCAAAATTATCAATACCCTATAAGTAAAGAAATCCTATCACACAGAAAGCCCATAACAAATGATTACAAGGCTCAAGGCCTCATTAACCCTCATACTAGCCCAATTTTCTCACCTGTGAGAAAAACTAAGGGCCAAAGGTGGAGGTTTGTCCAGGACCTCCAAGCAATAAACAACAGTGTTATCCCTTGACACCCTGTTTTTCTAACTCTCATACATTACTAACATCCATTCCCACCAGAAGTAAGTTCCTTACTGTAACTGATTTACGCAGTGCATTCTCTAGTATTGCAGTTGGTGAAGCTAACCAATACATTTTTGCCTTCACTTGAGAACAAAAATAACTCACCTGCACAGTAATGCCTTGGGCTTTTACTGAGAGTCCTAATTCCTCACAAATCCTGAAGTCTGATCTGGAAAACTTTCCCTGCGCTTCCTAGCCCCAATCCTCTGGTTTAGCTGAATGCATTAACGACATTATTAAAAAAAAATCTCAATTGGCAGAATTGGTCAAGGCCCCCCAAATACCTTGGTCAAAAGCATTGCCATTGGTCCTTCTAAATCTCAGATCCACCCCTTTTGGAACTCACAAATTCTCACCCTTTGAGACAGTCATGGGATGCCCGGTGAACTTGGCTCCTGCTGTTTTTGACACACGACTGTGAAAAGGAGATATATTCCAATATTGCAAAGGCCTAATTGCTTCTAATAAAAATAATCATGCTTTGGTAGAACAATATTTTCACAGTGTGCCCTTGGGAGATGAAGACCTTAAGCATCATACCTTGCAACCTGGAGTTTCATCTACTGGAAAAGGCACTTCCAGAATACCTCTCTTCAACCTTTCTCAAAAGGTCCCTATCAGGTACTACTAACCAACCCTTGTGCTGTCAAACTCCAAGGAATAGACTCTTGGATTCACAAGACACACCTAAAGAAAGCACCAAACATTGACTAGATCATCATCTGGTGACCTAAAAGTAAAGATTTAAGAGAATTGAAGTAGATGACATCTGATAAGACAGCTTTCCTAAAATATCCAGACTAGGCATGTTGGAAGTTTGTTGCCAAAACTTTGATAATGACATAATGCTTCAGATGATCTCCAGTGTCTATGATCTTGATAGCATATGGACTTGAGATAAAAAATGCCTGGGAGTTCTCCTTCCTACTCCTCCTTGTTTCTCTAATGTGACCGTAATAGTTTTCTAATCTGGACACTAGGTATGATATATAAGATATTATACCTAGGAAAGGTCCTTCCTGACAGTAAAAGATAAAAGGTCACTGAAACCAGAAAACCTAACTGTTGATAAGCAATGCATTCAGAGATTTTTTTTTGGCTGTGCCATGAGACATATCCCTGACCAGGGATACAACCTGTGTTTCCTGCAGTGGAAGCTCGGAGTCCTAACCACTGGACTGCTAGGGGAGTCCCTCAGAGAAAGATCTTGATCAAAAGGGGGAGATGTAAAATATTAATAGACAGAAACATCAATACAATTGGGAGACCAGAAGAGGGAGCTCTTACGCCCTTCAAGGATAGCAGGGTCCAACAGGAAGAAGAAAAAGTACTCTTCTTTCCCGGCGAGGACTCAGCCAATGAAAAGCTATGGGCTCTTTGTTTACCACAGCCTTCTCAACTTCCTTTTCCTCCCTATAAAGCATTCTCCTTTGCTTGCTGTGCAGGGGAACTTGCACTTGGCCCATCATGGTCACGGACCCCAAATAGCAATTCTCTGCTGATCCCGAATAAACACCTCTTTGCTGGAGAAATATCTGGCAGTCTATTTATTTCAGGTCAACATTAGAAAAATTATCAGAGTGGAACACAGAATTGATTAGATTATGTATTAATTGAAATGTCACTAATTAGAATGTCAAAAGGAAGTAGACATGAAGTTCAACTAATTCTCACTTTACTAATCCATAAAACAGATACTTCTCATACATAGTTGGTAATCTTCCCTCAGTTCTCAGGAAAAAATAACTGAATGTCTGCAGTAAAATCTCCTATTACTAATTCTCCATGTTATAATGAACTAAACTGCAATTCGTGTTGAAAGGCACCCTGAAACAGCATCACAAGGATTAAGCGATAATTGTTAAGACAACAATTGTTAATATCTGATTGTTTAATGATCATGAGCTTGGCCCTTTACTGGTCACACCTGGAGGTGCTCTCTTTGAGCCATATCTAGCTTGGGCCCACAGTGAGCAGCCAGCGAGCACCAAATCCTCTATATTCTTCTTCATGCATTCATTCAGATAACAATATTTATTAAGCACTTACCTTACACCAAGAATTGTTCCTATGTCCTTGGGCTATATGAGTGAAACAAGCCAAAAATGGAGATGGTATGTGAGGTAAAGAGGAATAAGCAGTAAAAATAATACATACATATATATTCCAGGATATTGGGAAGTGGCAAAATCTATGGAAAAAAAGAAGAGTAAGCTAAGAAAAACTGGAGGTGGAGGGGGGTCAATTTTAAGGGAGTGACTGAGCCTCATTGAGAAGGCGGCACAAGCAAAAACTTGAGCCCATGTTGGTGATGTCTTTCCTATTTTCTCATCCCTAAATCTTACTTTGCTATCATAATCTTTCCCTACACCGTCTGCCAGACACATTTGCTCCATAGCACAATAGAAAAAAATAGGTAAATGGTAGAAACAGGCAGTTTACCCAGGCAAATCCACAAATGTCACCTACTGTATGAGACTACTTAGTGAAGAAGACCTGCTAATTCATCATATGCATTTTCAGCTTTATCTTTTAGACTTTCTGAAACAATATGAAAAATCACATGGTTCTATATTTCTACTAAGGTAAATATTTCCTTCCTACACTGTGCCCTCAACACCATTTGGAGATGACATGGCAGGGACAGTTATGTGTACTTCCAATTCTTATTCTGTTCATCACTCCTATTTCTTTTTTTTTTTTTTTTTTTTTTTTTTTTGTGGTACGTGGGCTTCTCACTGTTGTGGCCTCTCCTGTTGCAGAGCACAGGCTCCGGACCCACAGGCTCAGCGGCCATGGCTCACGGGGCCAGCAGCTCCGCGGCATGTGGGATCCTCCCGGACCGGGGCACGAACCCGCGTCCCCTGCATCGGCAGGCGGACTCTCAACCACTGCGCCACCAGGGAAGCCCCATCACTCCTATTTCTTGACTGCCTGCTTTGGGAGACGAGGGCATGTGTTTTCTTGTCCATCTATCTGTGTTTCTTCACCCCCCTTCCACTTTCCAACTTTGTTAGCTATACATTTAATTTTATTAACATATAAATAATAAATCATTTTGATCAATAATTTCTGACTACAAAATAGTCTTTTGTGATTTGTCCACATGAATTGTAAAAATGTAAAACCAATAAACACTCAAACTATTGTGACTAGGTAAGTATTGCTTTTGAGCTAAATGGTTTAGCAGGATTACATTTCTTTCTCTGTGGGTCTAACAGAACTCATGCTGCTTAGTAGAGAATGTTTCTAAGATCCTACTTTTACATACCATCAATTACTTCCATCAGTTGTGTGACTATTGGGACTCTTATTTACAAGTGGCATGAAAAACAATTCAAACTTAGAAAAAATTAGTTATGTAAAGGAATAGATCTGTCTTTAGAGAAGACTGGAGACAGGGGTTCACAAAATGTTAGCATCGGGTTTTCAAAGACCAGGTTCTTTCTTTTTTGGCTCAGCTTTTCTCTCCCCTGAATGATGACTTCAGTACTTTAATGCCTCATTTTGCTGAAATACACCCTCAAGTTCCTTCCTAAGAAAGGATATCTGGGGTGTAAGCTTTCTGAGTTTTCATACATCTGAAACTATCTTCATTTTGTCCTCATATTTGACTCCTATCTTGACTAAGTAGATTCTAGCATGACAAGCATTTTCTCTCAGAACTTTAAAAACTTTCCACCTTTGTTCTGCAGCATCTAGTTGGCAGATGGTAAATTTGTTGTCAGTCTAATTCTTGCTTCTTTTGTAGGCAATTTTTTCTCTCTGGAAGAATTTAGAATTTTCTCTTTGTAATTAATATTTTAGAAGTTCACAGTTATATGTCTTTGTATGAGTTTTTTCTCATATTTTGCCCTGGGCATTTTGTAGGCCCAGAAGATGTATTTTCTTCTTCATCTTTGGGAAATTCTCTTGCCTTCATTCTATAATAATACTTTCCCTCTGCTTTCTTTGACATTTCTTTCTCAAACTCCTACTAATTGGATGTTGGACTTTCTGAGTTTTTATTCTATGTGTCTTACCTTTTTCATCATATTATCCATCTTCGTCTCTCTGTTCTGAGAGATTTTTTCAATTTCATTTCCCAAAACCTATATCGATTTTTAAAAAGTTGGCAATCGTATTTTCAATATGTAAGAGTTTTTTTAATATTACTTTTTCATAACCTGTTGTCTAAATTGTGGCAATATCTTATTGAATTACAGTGAGGATGCTAATTCAAGCTTTTAAATTTTTTTAAAATTTTAGCTTTATTGGGGTATAACTGACAAGTAAAATTGCAAGATATTTAAGGTGTAAATTGTGGTGATTTGATATACATATACATTATGAAAGGAACCCCCCTTGAGTTAATTAATACATGCATCACCTCACATTTTTTTGTAAGAATATTTAAGTTCTTCTCTCTTAGCAACTTTTTTTGTACAATACAGTGTTATCACCTGTAATCACCATGCTTTACATTAGATCCGCAGACCTTATTCAGCTTATAGCTGAAAGTTTGTACCCTTTACCAAGCTCCCCCTATTTCCCCAGAAGCCACTTTTCTGCTCTGTGTTTATGAGTTTGACATTTTAAAAAAAATTTTATGTGTAAATGTTAACATGACATATTTGTCTTTCTGTGTTTAGTTTATTTCATCTCACATAATGCCTCCCAGATCCATCCATCTTGTTACAAATGACAGGATCTCTTCTTTCTCATGGTTGAATAATATTCCATTGTATATGTATACCAGAATTCCTTATCCACTCACCTGCTGATGGACACTTAGGTTGTTTCCATATTTTGGCTATTGTGAATAATGCTGCAATGAACATGGGAGTGCAGATATCTCTTTTTTTTTTTTTTTTTTTTTTTTTTTTTGCGGTACGCGGGCCTCTCACTGTTGTGGCCTCTCCCGTCGCGGAGCACAGGCTCTGGACGCGCAGGCTCAGCGGCCATGGCTCACGGGCCCAGCCGCTCCGCGGCATGTGGGATCTTCCTGGACCGGGGCACAAACCCGTGTCCCCTGCATCGGCAGGCAGACTCCCAACCACTGCGCCACCAGGGAAGCCCACAGATATCTCTTTGATATCCCGTCTTCATTTCCTTTGGATATGAGCCAGAAGTGGGATTGCTGAATTCAAGCTTTTTTAAAGGTTGTCTTCTGTTCTCATAATTATCTTCCTGGTCATTTTTTTCTATTTTTCTTGAGTGTCTTTTTTTTTTTTTTCCTACTTGTCCTTCTTAGTGTCTTTACTTTTCTTTCATATTTTAAGGTTTGGATTCTTCTTTTTTTTTAAAAAAATATTATCCTTGTCTACTGATGCTTGGTTTTTGTAGCAGACATAAGAATGAGTGAAGAATGGAGAGACCCTGTTATGCAGGTGGGGCTTGTCAGCTGGTGGGTTTTGTTTAAGGATAAGAGGTCAGGAAGCCCTTGAGCCGGAGGACTGAATTTACTTTGTTGCACTGACTCCCAGCTGGCTCCTCTGGTACTCTACAACAGTAGTTTAGTATCTCTTAAAATTTAATCTTTTGTTTTTTGCCTGGGGTAAATGCTCCGCTGAAGACTCTTTTGCATCCAGAGATGAAGAGTCCATATATGGATATCTAACTAGCCTCCTTTTTTCCAGCACCATTTCTCTCTCTTACCCTCAGTGGTAAATGCCATTTCAATTCTGGAACTGTTCCATGCAAGTTTCTTTATAGATGTGTCCCAGGCAGTTGCTACTTCTGCTCTGCTTTATCCACTGGTGATACTCTCTCCATCTCTCCATTGTTACATGCCTTATCCTTTTCTTCCTTTTGCAATCAGTTTAATGGTGTTTCAGAAGGCAAAGAAATTGATGTACATGTTCATTCTACCAGTTTGATCTGGGAATCTCTCCAAATCTTTTATAAAGAGCTTAGAATGTGAGTCAGTGTATTTCTTCCCCCTCCACAAGTATTGCCATAATTTGAGGTAAATTAAGTTCCCAGATATACATCTCAAATGATTCCCTTGCCTCTCACTGTTTTGACAACTATTTATATCTCTAGGTACCTTCCCTTCTTTCCTCTTCCTCAGTCACTACTTCTGGATCCACACCCTAGACCTTGTCAGCACTTTGAACTGAAATCTTAAACTGAAACCTGCTCCTTTCTGGTAACAACTTCTTTACTTCCTATTCTATCAATGGCCTCATCAAGATATCCAGCTTATTAGCCCATCTAATATCTTCCTTCTGCTTTACCTCCTCCTAGATCCAGTCTCGATTACACAGCCCATCACTATACCTATATATACCCTCTTGGCAGTAACTTAAACATGGACCAATCAAATCGTGTTATAGAATAAGACTGTTTGGGTTCATGTGCCATTGCTACTGCCCACATTGCTCATGAACGCATAGTCATAAGCTATATGACTGTGAGGGAGTTACTTAAATTTTCTGTGCATCCACGTCCTTATGTTTCAAATGAAGATCATAATGGTACTAATGTTCTGAAGATGAAATGAGAGAGTACAGGTACCGTGCTTAGAAAAATGTCAGGATTAATAAAAGTGTTCAGTAAGCATTAGCTATTAGTAGTAATATTCTCTACTCTAAAATACTAGTGAAGTAGCAGTGTCTTTAATAAGTTTTATCAAAGTATATAAAACGCTTACACATTCAATTTAAACTATTTAATATGATCAAGCCTATTGATTAACTACTTCTAAGGAAATGTAATATTTGCATTTTTGTTTTTTAAAATTTATTTATTTTATTTTATTTATTTTTGGCTGTGTTGGGTCTTCATTGTTGCATGCAGGCTTTCTCTAGTTGCTGCGAAGGGGGGCTACTCTTCGTTGTGGTGCACAGGCTTCTTATTGTGGTGGCTTCTCTTGTTGTGGAGCACAGGCTCTAGGCACGCAGGCTTCAGTAGTTGCAGCACACGGACTCAGTAGTTGCGGCTCGCGGGCTCTAAAGCGCAGGCTCAGTAGTTGTGGCACACGGGCTTAGTTGTTCCATGGCTTGTGGGATCTTCCTGGACCTGGTCTCGAACCCATGTCCCCTGCATTGGCAGGCAGATTCTTAACAAGTGAGTCACCAGGGAAGTCCAATATTTGCATTTTTAAACTACATCAAAACACCCAAAGAAACAGGTTGTTTCCGTACTGTTTCTTTTCTAATCCAACTTGACTGTTAACTCTCTGGGCCACTAAGGAGACCTTGCCCTAATTATTAGAGGATAATAAACCACTGGCATCTAATTATAACATCTATTAAGAAAGTAGGTATCAATTACAAACTAGGAGGCATGTTGCTTCATATTCTCCCTCTTGTAACAACTGGGGTTTTAGAAAATAATTCAGATTCAAAAGTAGTTTAAGCTGTATCATTTTTCATTGATGCTGTTATGTCACGTCTTCCAGATCAATAACTATGGGATAGTTACTATGAGCTTTGACAATCTTAGCTCTTCTTTTTATTATTATTATTATTGGTTATTTATTTATTTATTTAGGCTGTGCCAGGTCTTACTTGTGGGTTGTGCGGTCCTCAGTTGTGGCATGCGAACTCTTAGTTGCAGCAGGCGTGTGGGATCTAGTTCCCTGACCAGGGATTGAACCAGCATCCCCTGCATTGGGAGGCAGATTCTTAACCACTGTGCCACCAGGGAAGTCCCAATCTTAGCTTTTCTTGACTTAGGTCTCAAATATCTTTGATGTTGGGTATTCTGATGAATCCCTTAATTTAAACAAGTCCCTGGAGGAAGACCTTCTAACACCAGGTACTATATAACTACTGCTCTGATTATCAGACTTTAATTCTAACAAAACTCTAACCAAGTTAACATTTTGGACACAGTCCCTGCAGAGTAAGACGGTGGTCTTTTGAGTCATGTGTAACAATGTCCTCTGGAGATGTGAGGATTATTTTAGCTGTAATTATTTTACCATCACCCCCTTAAGATGTGTTTCAAAAGAAAATCAATGAGATGTTAATTAAAATTTTTATTTATTTATTTTTAAAAACATTTATTACTTTGGAATCAGCTTCAGGAATTATCATAAAGAAGCAATATAACATAGGAACATTGGTTCCTGTTGGAATCTTGGGCAAGTTACCTAATTTTTCAGGGCTCCGTTTCCTAATCATTAAAGTGAGTTTTGGTATGAGTTAAATGAAATGTATTAAAACACTTTGTATAAAACAGTTGACAGGAAATTTTGACCAAATCTGAGGAATCAAATGGGCAGGCATGGCCTTCTTTGGAGCAAATTTTTATTTTAGAGTATCACTCAACCTTAATTAATCTATTTTAGCTTTTGGTTAATGAATGCATGTCTCTTTATCTCCCTACCCCCAATTAAAAACACAACATCCTTATTTATGCTTTCAGCATCATCTTAACCTTCACAATGTAGGAATATACAGTTGAATGTGCTTTCTCGGAAAATATCTAAATCAAAATCACTTTTGGCAGACACACAGTGGCTATTACTAAATAGTTCTAGAAAGCTCTCTTAGCAAGCTAAGGATTTATGTTATAGTTAACTTATCCAGTGGGCTTACTAAAATGCAGTCATATTCTAAATTAAGCCTTATACGGTCCATCTCTGGAAAAAGCTCACTTGAGCCTCTACTATCCTAATTCTTGCTCTTAATTGTTTACAGGCCAAAGTCATACTTTCTATTTCTGGAGGAATGAATAGATCCAGAGTTGCTTTCTGAGAAAAGTCCCAGTCTTGGCAAAAATAGGACTTGAATTAAGAATCACAACCATGAGCCATGTTTACTTTCTGTCTCTCCTTCTCAGTCCGTGCAGCAGTCAACAAACCCAGAAAAGTAGGTTCTTTTCTACTAAGCACAAACTTAGATTCAAGCTCATTCTCAGCAAGAGCTCCAGAGAGGGAAAAGAAACAAATATGTAAGGACTGACTTGCCAAGCTTGTAGAATGTAAGCTTCCTGAAGAGGCACACTGTGGCTTATTCATATTTGTTTTCCCAACAAAAATGTGGACTAGATATTAACTAACTGTATAAAATAAGAATAGTAGTCAGTTTCCTCAATGTTTAAAAAAATGTTAGTATAAGCATTTTCATTTTGACTCTAAAAGGAGAAAAAGTCAGTGAAGATGTTATAATATTAAAAGGATCTAAATTTTTTTGTGGGAGTACTTGTTTGGATGAAAATTAGAGCATTTACACATTATCTCAAAGAGATGGACATTTACAGTTCTGTTATAAGCAATGTATCCCTAACTCATGGAATCAGATGGAAAAAATCTTGACATCTTTATTTCTGCAGTCGGTCTCATTTTTCTTGAAACCATTCAAACCAGTCAGAATTTTCCAGAAGTTGCAGTTTGAATCACCCAACCATCCAAGGAAAAAACAAACAAAACTAAAGAAATGTGTTTTAGCCTACAATTTTCCTTCTCACTAACAGTTTCAATTTAAATTTCTCCCTCTTAAAGCACCCTGATTTCTCCTTAGATCCTGTCAAAATGATTTTCTTGCAGACACCCACACTTGACTGCAGTCCTAAGTGGTACTCAGACCAGTCACACACATCAGTGCATTTTTAATTGCTAAAGCCAAGAGTAACCATTTTAATCATGCAATAATCATTTATTATAGTCAGTTTCTCTTCAGGATGTAAAGTCATGGGAATAACTCACTAAAAAGTACTTGCGGACTTTGAGGCTTTGGCAGGCTGGGACAGAACTTCTGAGAACACGTTGTGTGAATTTTCCAAAGAAGGCAATCAGTCCAAGAGGACCCACATGGGAGCAGTCCATTTGGGACCTGGCTGGTGGCTTTTATCTTGCATTTGAGGATCTCACAATCACACGGAGATGCCTACAAGTGTATAGCATAACTTGGATGTTTATCTTAATGCTTGCTTCAGTTTGTAAAGAGCTGATCCCATCAACTGGAAAGGAAGGAGGGGCTCCTCTCTAACTCAGGGTGGTTACATCTCTCTGCCAGTAAGTGCTTAATGACTCATTTTCCTCAACAGAATTTTCATAAGGCTGGAATTCAGGGAGGGATGTCTGGAGAATGTCTAAGAGGAAGTTCATAAGCCACCATCCTGCTCTTTGCTGGAGAAAGCCTCCCATGGTAATCAGACCAGTTGAATAAAGCAAACAGCAAAAGATTTCAGGAACATTTCCTCATTACTTTTCATGAAAAATCCATGAAAGCTCACCATGAAGTTTGTTTTAGTCAGGTTGAGATCATTACAAATGTCCAAAGAAGAAAACCATCAGTGGAAGAACTAAAAGACAGTAGGTTAACAACCGTATTTATGTGGAACAACAGAATCTATCCAAATGAATTGCATTGAACCAGCCGATATACTCCAAGAAACTGGTGTGTGTGTGTGTGTGTGTGTGTGTGTGTGTGCATGTGTATGTGTGTGTTTTAATTCAGACTACCATTTTACTGATGTCAAGTTGACCGATTGCTTTGGATTTATGTAAATTTATCCAAAATGAAATTGTACATACAACTTACTTCTCTTCTCAAATGCTTTTTTATTTATTTTAAAGGCTTTATAATTACTAACTGTTCTCCTCTCTCAGAAGCTATTCTGAGAGGGAAGCAAAAATATCACTTTTGCAAAGCCATTTTCATTCTTTCAAAGGTCTGCTGGTAAATTATTCTTACTGATCTTTCCATCTTTCTGGCCTGTGCATACACACCTAACCCATCCTAAATTTCACCAGATGGCATTTTATTTCTTTAAAGTAAAGCAGTCGTGGGTTTAGACAGTTGAATTTTTAAACTTCTGTATTTACTGAAAGTGCATATGGTGCTATATGGACAAAGAAATTGTGCTGAAAGAAAAACATTTCTGTCTGCAGTACCTCATAATCTCCCAGAGGAAGCAAAGAAATTGCAGTAATGTGGTGTCTTTCTCACAAAATCTTATGTGACTTTAATTTTCTCCCTCTGCTAAAAATGAGAGATATATGTGTACTGTACACACCTGGAATTTATATTATTTTAAATTTTTCTTTTGGTTGCAAATAGAAAGGTTACCCAAAACCCAATGACTTGCCAATGTGATCTGTAAGTGATTTCTAGAAGAAAATGAAACAGAAACCTAAACTTGTAAAAAATAATTTTAAAAAAAAACTTCTGTGTGGCAACGTAAGCAGATGTTGGTGTAGAATTTACAAGGATGAGAATGCTATAAAACCTCCCTTGAGCCACTCACAGTTCATTTCAAGGCCAAGAACGCCCCCAAAATCTGTTTCTGATTTTACAGAAATCTTTTGAAATTTGGCACGGTATTCAAAAGTCTGTGGAAAGAAAAAAAAACCCTTGCCCTAGCTTCGGCTTCCAACTACGAAGACAGACTTACTTCTTTCAACGGTTTTCACAGATCCGGTGACCCACGCTCTGAAGTCAGAATTAGCTAACTTTCAAAAACATCTGGAAAAAATGAAGGTTAGTATATGCAGCCTCAGATACTTGCTAAAGCATGGGGGCTGGCTGAATTGAGCGCAATCAGAGTTTTCTATCGTTTAGAAGGTGAGGATTTGTACATAAGTATGTACTTCCTGGAGTGGGTTGGGATTGGGAAATTTGTTCTAAATATACTGTAGAAACATTTCTCCTTGCAGAGCTGGAAGAATTCCAGCAATTATAGCCAGATCAGTGGAAAACAATCAAAAGCTTTATGGGGAGGGAGAAAGAGGATTTAGGTGTAAACAAAAGCTTGCCAATTCTACTATTTAGCAGAAACCATTTATATGTCTAATTTTCTTTATTTTATGTAGACATGGTTAAAAATTGTACTTGGAGTTGCCACTTCTGCTGTGCTTGCCTTATTGGTGATGTGCATTGTCTTACGTCCTTCAAGAGGTAAGAATTTTCTCTAATTTGCTCTGTCTGCCTAGAATACTTCGGAAAATGCACTAGTGCTTGGTCACAAGTGATCGAACATTTCCTAAGTGCTTATTTTCCAAAGTAAATCTGTTATTTCTAAGAAGACTTATAAGCTCCCAGATATGTTGTTGAGCAACCAGAAATACTGAGGAATTTAAGGCATGGGTAGGAAGAGGTTTCCAGTATTATTTCAGCAATAGAAAAACCTGAGTGCTCTTCTGTATCACCCCTACATCTCTGCAAAGTATGTGCTAAATTCCAAGCTTTGACAGGCCTTTAGAGACAATATTTTTAACTAACATTGCTTTCGTTATTGGATTGCCTCATGGAAAGTAAAGATGAGTAAGAATGGAAAAGTTAAAACAGAACCTATGGAAATTTTTATTATGAGTCTTTCCAAAAATTTAGGGAGGCAGTCAAGAATAGAGATCTCGAGAATAGCTGCATAGAAAAAGTGAAATTGTTGTTCTAGATGCAGTAGCCAAGAAAATCAAGTTAGAAGACTAAATATTATTAAGCAAGCGTTATGTTTAGTTATAAATTTATCCTTTTTAGAAAAGCTTAGATTAAGATTGATCTCACCTTGCTAAAACTTGAGAGACTGATGTTGGGGGCTAGTTTGGATTTAAATTAAGACTCTGTCTATAAATATTTCAGTGATATTAGAGAAATAGATTTTTATGAAACTCTGAAAAGAAGCTCAAGTTCTAAACTGGAAAAATGTACAATAATAACAGGTCTTCTGCCTTGGGGTCCAGGGAAAGGAAGAAAGTTTGTATCAGCAAATATTAAAATCTTATGATAGCTAAAGTGGAAAATATCTTTGGTTAAAAGCTAACTGACAGTAAAGGAAGATCAATGACAAGCCTTTAGCTAAAGAAAGTATGAGTCCTGAATGATTTGTTGCTTTAAAAAATGAAATATAGAAAAATATTTTGAAAAATTCAAATTGCTCATGGGATTTTCACAGAATTACAAGATGAAGAGGTTAACCAATAAAACGAAGGCAATGTTCCTGTATCTTCAGTGTTGATTTTCAGTCCTCATTCCTCTCTGCTAGCACAAGATTATTCTGAGGCTGTTGAGATAGCCTGAGTTCACATTTTTTATATTTTTTCAAGTTAAAATTATTTTCAGACTGGTGTCTTTCCTCATTTGGGGGCCATATTTTCCTCACACCAGCAATTGTCAGGTAGTAAATTAGTTCCTATTGGCCCTTTGGATGTTAATACATTCAAAATTAGTTCCTGAATTTTAAAGAAAACTCCCCAATACTTGAAATGGACACTTTGCTCCATCAGAAACAAATGTTCTGAGAACAAAAGTGTGTGGATTTTATGGTGAGCCTGCACCTTGTCTACAGGCAAGGATGGGTTGCATTTGCACTTTGGAATTATAGAGTCATAATTTCTAATAAGAAATATACTACAGTTATAGTATATAACTATACACATTCATAGATATTTGTCTAATTATATATAATCCCAACCCTTACCCTCTCCCCAAGTTTAACATAGATATATGTTATAATCTACATATATTATAAAAGTCCTATGTTCTTTTTTTTTTTTTTTTTTTTGCGGTACGTGGGCCTCTCACTGTTGTGGCCTCTCCCGTTGCGGAGCACAGGCTCCGGACACGCAGGCTCAGTGGCCATGGCTCACTGGCCCAGCCGCTCCGCAGCATGTGGGATCTTCCCGTACCGGGGCATGAACCCGTGTCCCCCGCATCGGCAGGCGGACTCTCAACCACTGCGCCACCAGGGAAGCCCCTATGTTCTTTGTAAGCTAATTTTCTGTTTCAACCAACAGGAGATTCTCAGAGCAAAGTAGTTTTCAGATAGAGTGAAATAATCAGTTTAAGCTTCAGATGAAATTTTATTTTATTTATTATAAGTTTTTTTGAAGTAATTTAATATTTTATTTATTTATTTATTTTGGGCTGCATTGGGTTTTCTTCGCTGCGCGTGGGCTTTCTTTAGTTTTGGTGAGCGGGGGCTACTCTTCGTTGCGGTGCACAGGCTTCTCATTGCGGTGGTTTCTCTTGTTGCAGAGCATGGGCTCTAGGCACGCGGGCTTCAGTAGTTGTGGCATGTGGGCTCAGTAGTTGTGGCACGCGGGCTCAGTAGTTGTGGTGCACGGGCTTAGTTGCTCCACGGTATGTGTGATCTTTCCGGACCAGGGCTCGAACCCGTGTCCCCTGAATTGGCAGGCGGATTCTTAACCACTGCACCGCCAGGGAAGTCCCAGATGACATTTTAGTATTCTTTCAGCAACAGAAAATCATGAAAAAGCTGAGGACTATTTTTTTCCATAATACCATTCTTTTTCTATTCTAAATTTGCTGAAGAACTTATCAGAATGTCACTTAAGTAAATTGTACAGGGGACTATTCATTTATCTACTTTCCTGAGCAGGACCGGGGTTGAGACTCTTCTTGCCTTGAGTCAGTGGTCCAGGCAGCCCTGATGTGAAGTGTGCCCTGATGACTTCCCTCTTTTCTCCTCACGCCCTGCTCCTCAGCCATCCCCAGTGTGGAACTTCAGGTCCAATTCTCAGTCTCACATCTGCCCAGTGGCTGGTGAGGGAGGATCTGAGGTGGCAAGGCAGGAGAAGGGAAGGAGAAAGAGGAAGGAAGAATGGAAAATTCAGAGCCAAACAAGCTTCTCTTTAGCCTTCTTTTCACACTTCATCAGAAATCCGATTACCTCACAATTGCCTTAAGTGCCCTCGTATTCCTAACCCAGGATTTATGCGCCAGCATTAAGAACAGTCTTCCTTTGAGAAACTTAAGGACCCCCTTATGAAACACTCATTCATTTATTTATGTAATAACAAATGAAGTCCCACTAGTTAGTCCCACTCAACTAATTGAGTTCCACCCGCCCATCATTGTGCTAGTTGGGGAAACAAAGATACTGCGATTTAGACTTTCCTCTGAAAGCACGGTAAGCACCCAGTATGGATGCTCAGTCATCACCACGAACATGAGATCAGGAGTTCACTTAGACCACTGGCTCACTTAAACCACTGAGTGTAAGTGAAAGAAGAAGAAAGGGGCTTTTCCAAGGAGGGAGCAGGTCCCAGGAACACCAATCTCAGGATTAAAAGAGCTTTGGAGGAATTAGGCAGGATTTTAGGAACAAATAGGGCAATGGAATGGTGAAATGAGAAAGATTCGTTTAGCTCACTCACATAATAATAAAAATAACAGAAAACTTTGTTTGAGACTGCCAAGTTTTCCTTTTTTTATTTTCACCAAATGGGAAACACATATGAGTTTCCACCCCTTAGACCCAGGCCGTCCTCCTTGGCCTCAGCCTACTCCTTCAACCGATTCCCTTTCTTTTCTCCCGTCTCTATTTTTTCTCTTGAGATTCTTCTTCCCAAGCATTACTCCTCTTCCTGTGTAAAGATGCAACCAAACCAAGAGTGGAAACTAAGCTCCTCGCCTTTTCCTCATTTTCGCCAACTCCAAGGATAAATACATAACTTTTTGTTTCAAGAGATATACAGAGGTGAAAAGACAAAAACCAAACAAACAAAAAGCTAGAATTGGAAAGTAACAGAAGCTACAGAATTTTGCAAGTAAATTCTATATGGCCTTGCTTCATGATTAATAGTTTCTGAATTCCTGGACCTTTGTGAAAGGAATTGTGGGAGCTATCTGCACTTTTCTTGATTTCTGTCGAGCATAGAGTTCCCTACATGGTGATAAGCAAACACTCAATAAACACTAACTATTTTTTCTAAGATTTCTAACATTTTGTAGCAGCTTAATGAATGGTAGCTACCATTTTATTGTGCTCTATATCCTAGCACACAAAGATGGCAACTAGGCCTTCTGTGTGATGTATTTTAATTTCAATAATGCTCTTCTTAAGTCTGAGAGTAGGGAGAACTTATCCCTGGGCAGCATCCCTGTTCCTATCCCCCACCTCCTTGGATCAAAAACAAATATTTCTTCAGAAATTTTGTGTGCAAGGCCCTCATAAAGGATATTGGCAGCTCTGAGGCAAAAGCAAGATTGAAGAAAGGAAGAGATATGATAAAGGAAGCTGAGGTGGGTGAGGATGCAGAATAAGACTGAGTGAGAGAGAAAGAAGAGGGAGATTATGTAGTGTGGAGAAATCCGAGTTCTCCTGGGCAGGGAGGACCTCTAGTACCTGCTGTGAAAGGAGAACCATCATTAGCCTAGCCTCAGATCTCCCTGAAGTCCTCCTGTCTACCTTTGCAGACTTTTTCTTTTATTGTTTTTGTTGTTGTTGTTGGTGGTGGTGGTTTTGGCCTGCAGTGTTTTATACAAGTTTGTATTAGTTGTCAACTTTTTAAAATCAGAAGATTTCACATAGAAATGTACATTTTTGGCTTCTTTTTAAATATTAGATCTGGCAACATTGGGCCCGAGATAATAGTCGGCTGAGAAGCAGTTGTCTTTAGATTGACAGTGAGTTCTCCAGTTTGCTACATACCCCAATAGAAAATACTTTCTATTTTATTTACACAAGTTACCATATTCACTTACAACATCTGCTTGACTCCTATAAACACTTGGATTTTTAACCTTTGGACTGAAGAAGCTATAGTATTCTTCCTGAGATTAAAAATAGCAATCTACTGAATATGAAAAAACAGAGATTAGCATCCATAGTTATCCATTATCCACAATACCCAGTCCACTGTGCTCCTGGATACTTTGGTTATTTGTTCAACGAATTATTTATTGAGCACCTTCTAACTACCAAGCACAGGTATAAGGCATGAATGACAAGGTCTCTGGCCTTAGGAAAGGACAATCTGATAATAAACAAGTAAATAAGTGAATTAATAGAGTATTTCAAATTCATAAAAGTGCTACAGAAAGCAACTAGAGTGGAGGCTGTGTTAGACATCTAGGGCTGCCATGACAAAATATCACAGACTGGGTGGCTTAAACAACAGAAATTTATATTCTCACAGTTCTGGAGGCTGGAAGTCTATGATCAAGGTATAGTCAGGTTTAGTTTTTCTGGAGGCTTCTCTCCTTGGCTTGTAGATGGCTGCCTTCTTGTTTTGTCCTCATATGGCTTTTCCTCTGTGCATGTGTGCTCCTGGTGTCTCTTCCTCTTCTAATAAGGGCACCACCAGTTCTATCAGATTAGGGCTCCACCTTTATGGTCTTACATAATCTTAATTACCTTGTTAAAGGACTTATCTACAAATACAGTTCCATTGAGGGTTAGAGTTTCAATTTATGTATTTTGGGGGGACACAATTCAGTTCATAACAGAAGTGGTCAAGGAAGGCTTCTCTGAGATTATATTTGAGCCAAGACCTTAAGGACGGAAGGACGCAAGCTGGGGGCTAGACCCTCAATGCAGAAGGAAAAGCAGATACAAAGGCTCTGAAGCAGGAAAGTATATTTGGGAAGTTCAAGGAATCAAAAGGAAAGTGATAGCTGTGAGGCCAAAATTATGTAAACAAATGAACACAGGAAAATACATATATACATATGTACTTATGACTGTACACACATATATAAAATTTATAGTGATTGCTTACTTAGGTAAGTAATACCTTATATAATTTATTTCAGAAGATATCTGAAGTCACAGATGATTTAGACAGAATATAAATCAATATTTTATAAGAATAAATATCATTTAGAATGTCTATATTTTAGGCAGAAAACCATTGTTACTATTATTATCATTATTGTTACTATTACTACTATTATAACCTCAACAACCACTTTTTATAAAATAAGATATTTGTGAGACCAAATTGTCATCAAAGGAGATGTGAATATGTTTTTAAGGCTTAAAATTTTCCCGGTATCAACATTCAGAACTGTGAAACAGATTCCCTCAAATATCTTAAGAGTTTTAAGCTTATTTATTCACTGTTCTTTTGGAGGAAATATGGGGAAGTCTAAAGTGCTGAGGAAAAGTTTCAGAAAGTTCATGGACATAACAGAGCTTTTGAGTTGAGTGTAAACACATCAACCTTGCAGATTATATTTCTCTACTTTGCACTTGGATTTTAAAATCACAGAAGACGAATCTTGGAAAATTCTTTGAGTTTTGTCAAATTCTAAATAATTTAGAAAATAATCCAAGTCTTTGGATGACTCCTATTATGCAGAGGAGTTTACCTGTCTCTGATTTCCAAAGCGAATTGTTACAACTTACACAAGAATATCTAGTCACATATAGTCCTTGAGAAAAACATGTTCTAAAGTTCAAATAGGGGAGGTGGAATCAAGGCTAAAGGTTCTTAAGAACCAGAGACAGTCAAACTGAGCCTTAAAATCTAGCAACATGTTAGGCATAAATTAAAATAATATTTCAATGGGATAATCAATACTAATCAGTCTTTTACTTACTTATTGGTTATTATATATAGAGCAAAGAATTTATTTTTCATTTTAGTATCCTTGTGAATTAACCAAAATTATGTAGTAAAAACAGAATCATTTACAATATTTATTAACCTTTATTCCTGTTAATAATAAAAAAATAGGGTTGCTTAGTATCTAAATTAAAATTTTTTCAAACTGCTTATGGTTTTTATACTCAGTAGAAAAACTGATATGATAGGACTCCTTAAAGGAACAGGATAGAAAGACTGTCAAAAAATCAGATAACTTAGAAGAAAAGAACAAATTTCTAGAAAGATACAAACTACCACAATTCACTCAAGAATAAATAGAAAACCTGAATAGAACTATAACAACTGAAGAAGGTGATTTAGTGATTTTTAACTTCCTGCAAAGAAAACCCCAAGCCCAGCTGGCTTCGCTGGTAAACTCTACCAAACTTTTAAAGAATTATTACCAATCCTTCACAAACTCTTCCAAAAAATAAAGGAGAACACGTCTCAACTCACGCTGTAAGGCCAGTATTGCTGTGATACAAAAAGTATTAAAAAACATTACAAGAAAAGAAGTTACAGACCAATAGTAGTTACAGACCAATATTTATTATGAATATAAATGGAAAAACACTCAACATAATACTAGCAAGTCAAATCCAGCAATGTATAAAAAGGACTATTCACCAAGACCAAGTGAGATTTATCCCAAGAATGCAAGGTTTAATATCCAAAAATCAATTACTATAATAAGCTATATTAATAGAAAAAAGGACAAAAACGACATGGTCATTTCAATAGACACAGCAAAAGTATTTAACAAAACACAGCAGTAAAAACACAGCAGACTAGAAATAGGAGGAATTTCCTCTATCTGATAAAGGGCATCCACAAAAACCTCACAGCTAACATCACACAGGTGAAAGATTCAGTGCTCTTCCCCTAAGATCAAGAGCAAGACAGCATGTCTGCTTTACTTGTGTTTAATATTTTATTGGTAGTTGTAACCAGAGCAATTAGATAAGGAAAAGAAATAAAAAGTATCCAGACTGGAAAGGAAAAAGTAAAACTATCTCTATTTGCAGATGACATTGTTTATAGAAAATCCTAAGGAATTCACCAAAAAATATTGGGACTAATAAACAAGTTGAGAAAATTTGCAAAACACAAGACCAATATATAAAAAATCATTTGGATTTCTATACATTACCAATAAACAATACAAAAAATATATAAATAAATGGAAAGAGATCCTATATTTATAGATCAGAAAACAGTATGTTTAAGATGGCAATACTCCCCAAATTTATCTGCACATTAAATGCAATCCCTATCCAAATCCCAGATGACTTTTTCTTTTGCAGAAATTGACAAGCTGATTCCAAAATTCATATGGAAATGCAAGCGATCCATAATAGCTATATTGAAAATGAAGAACAAAGTTGGAGGAATCACACTTCCTTATTTCAAAACTTACTACAAAGCTTACATAATCAAGACCATGTGATACTGGCATAAGGATAGACATATAGGGACTTCCCTGGTGGTGCAGTGGTTAAGAATCCACCTGCCAGTGCAGGGAACACAGGTTTGAGCCCTGGTCTGGGAAGATCCCACATGCCATGGAGCAGCTAAGCCCTTGTGCCACAACTACTGAGCCTGAGCTCCACAGCCCGCGAGCCACAACTACTGAGCTTGCGTATCACAACTACTGAAATGCATGTGCCTAGAGCCTGTGCTCTGCAACAAGAGAAGCCCCCACTCATCGCAACTAGAGAAAGTCTGAGCGTAGCAACAAAACCCCAACGCAGCCAAAAATAAATAAATTAAAAAAAAAAAATAGACACATAGATATATCAAATAGAACTGAGAGCCCAGAAATAAGTGTAAAAGCCTTACATTTATGGTTAATTGATTTTCAATAAGGATGCCATAGCAATTTAATGGAGAAAGTCTTTTCAACAATTGGACAACTGGATATCAACATGTAAAAAATGTTGGACCCACTTCCTCACACCATACATAAAAGTTAACTCAAAATGGATCAAAGACGTATATGTAAGAGCTAAAACTATAAAACACTTAAAAACAAAACCTAGGGATAAATCTTCTTGTCCTTGGATTAGGCAGTGGTTCCTTAGATACGACCCAATGCACAAGCAACAAAGGAAAAAGTACATAAATTGGACTTCTTTGAAATTTAACACTTCGGTTGCAAAAGCTATCATCAAGGAAGTGAAAAGACTACCCACAAAATGGGGGGAAAATGTTTGCACATACATACATCTGATATGCAACTTGCATCCAGAATATATTTTTTAAAAACTCTTACAAATCAATAATAAAAGGCAAATAACCAAATTCAAAAAATAGACAAAGGATAGACATTTACCCTCCAAAAGATATAAAAGTGACCAATAAGCTTATGAAAAGAGACTCAACATCATTAGTCATTAGGAAAATGTAAATCAAAACCACAATGAAATACTAGGAATGAAATTACAGGTGTAGCAAATAGGCATCCATTACAGCCTGCCTAGTGAGAAATGGCTTGACCTTGGAGGTTCAGTAGAAGTGCAGGGAGTTGAGAGAGATTTTGGAGATAGAATTGTCAAACCTGGGTGCTGGACAAAGGCAGTAAAAGAAGAGGGAGCTCAAGGATAACTCCCAAATATTTGAATTGAGGAACTACATGGACGACAGTTGCATTGACTTGCAGAAATTTGGAGGGACAGCATGGAATTCCTTTTTTCTTAGCTTTAGACATACTGATTTTTTAAAATTAATTTTTATCGGAGTACAGTTGCTTTACAATGTTGTGTTAGTTTTGCTGTTCAGCAAAGTGAATCAGTTATATATATACATCTATCCACTCTTTTTTAATTTTCCTTCCATTTAGGTCACCACAGAGCACTGAGTAGAATTCCCTGTGCTATACAGTAGGTTCTCATTAGTTACCTATTAGACATACTGATTTTGAAGTGCCTGTGAGATATGCAGGTGGAGGTGTTAAAGAGGAAGTTTAATATATCGTCTGGATCTCAGAGAAGAAATCCAGTGAGGGGTGAGGGGTGGCAGTGGGGGGGGGGGGTGTGAGCCAGCTAAGAAGATGTGATAGAAACCCTGGGAGAATTAAATGGTTGAGGAAGGTGACTCTTTCTGAGGTCCCAAGTAAAACGAATATAAGCCACACCACAACTTAAAGCAGAGATTATAGGAAGATGAGCTGGCAAAGGAGACTGAGTGGGCCTTCAGATATAGACGAGGTTTATTTTCATCTTCAGGGTCACCAAAATATTTGGCATTTACCACCACATTCTTGTGCATTATGTTGACCATACCCCATGACCTTTACTGCTTCAGAGATCACGAAAAAAATAGCCCTAATTAACATAGCACAACAATAACATAATACACAAAATGAACTTAAACCTGACAATAACTTTGAATAACATATGTTGATCAGTGCTACCTGTAGAGAGAACCATGGGAAATTCTTTCAGAACTGAGAGCTACTACATTCTTCAGTGAGACATTGAAAGCTTATAGTGAACTCTTTGCTTTGACAAAACTCAAAACGGTCTCATTTTCTCTTAACGTTCATTTTGAGGTATAATTATTCAACCCCCCTTGTGTGTTGCTTGGTTCTTGACCTTATTTTTGTGTTTGTTTTGTCTTGTTATATCACACGTATGCTTTCACTTTAAATCAAAAGGTAGTGGTAAAGTGTCCAGTCTCTAAAATTAGATGGAGCTGGATTTAAACCCCAGCTCTGTTATGTATTAGGCAAGTTACTTTAACTCTCTAATTTCCATTTCCTAATCTGTAAAATGGTGTTAATAATAATACTTAGAGAGTTGCTGTGAGTGTTTCACAGGACCACGCATGCAGAGTGCTTGGTACTTATTAGAACTTAGTAAATTATAACACTTATTACTGGTCTAAAGCTACCTCAGTTCCATTTTTTTCAAAGTTGTCAGTCTTTGCCCAAATATAATGTTAGTTTTAAATAGTTTATTTCCCAACCAAATGTCTCCAACATTTGCCCCTGTGGTGCTCACTCCGAAAACAAACATGAGTTGATGCAATGGCTGGAGACATTGCCTATCTGAGGACAACATCTTTGCAGAGCCAACAGAGAGACAGGTGCAGTGTGCCTGGGAGCCCACGTCACTTTCATTGGGGTGGCCTCATAAGCATCAGTTCCAAAACAAGTATGAAAGTGAGAACAAAAAGACCTAACAGCCATTCATGTGCTCACTTAATAAACCATATTTTCTCATTTAATTTATGATGAATATTAGAGCCGACATCAGATGTCTCTGTTCTGATACTTATTTGTAATTTTTTAGGACTAGAAAATTAAATGGCAGAAATAGAAATAGAACCCTAATAAAGAATAAATACAAAGTTTTAAGAAAGAATTCGGAGAATAGTGAATCATTATTTACTTGGGAACGATTTCTGTGAATTGTCATTTCTTGGATTCATAATTGAAATAATTTCCAGCTGTGCTTTAAAAAGTTGAAAACGCAAGTAATTAAACTATAGTAAATTGGAGTGTTTTGCAGTGTATAAATAACTGTGCTAAAGATGGGCCAAATTGACTATAGGGGCACTATCAAGAATTAAGTGTTAAGTGAGTGTCAGTTACGTATAGAAGAGAGATATGCTCTCAGGATTCTTTTCTACTTCTCAGCTACTTAGAGTTTAAAAATTATAGATGCCAAAACTAAACTTCCAAAATAATCAAAAGATTATAATTCAACATTAAAACATCATTTGGAAAAAGGCATGAAAATCCACGTATTCATTCAGTAATTATTAGTGGAATATTTTTCAGGTGACTAGAACTTGTTTAGTGTGATTGATGCCATAGAGATGCATTTTATACTGACTTACACAGAAAGACACACACACATGCATACACACACACACACGCACACATTCAATACACTAGAATACAATGACCCCTTCCCCTACCAGTGCTTTCCTTGTTATCTTGTTTAAATCTAATCTGGGGCAGAATCACTCCCTTTGCCCTTTCTCCACTGCTCAAGGATCAGCGGAGGGAATGTACCTAAGGAAGAGTCCATCTAGACAATGAGCAAGAGGACTGAATAGGGACATAAACATTACAGGCGACCGTTAACATTCCTTGAAAGCCATGATTAACATTAGCTGTGGAGAGTCTGTCCATGAAGTGTGAATTGCTACGCAGGCCAGACCCATCCACCTACCAGGGGTTTATAAGCAAGGAGCAATTCCACCGACAGGCACGGGAGAACATTGAACCAAGTACAATAGATTCAGTGAAATCACTAAATTTGGATTCTTTGCAGAAGAATCACCTGTGGGGCTTGGTAAAAACTGAAAATCAGGGCCTTATCCCCAGAGATTCTGAATCAGTAGATTTGAGATAAGGACTGGGAAACTTGCTTTTCAAACAAGCACTCCAGCTAACTCCAAGGACAAAATTTTGATACATATTTAAAGGATGGCATGTCCAGGTAGAATCATACATGAAATTTACAACATGGACAGGAGGATAAAGCGTAAGGGCAGGTGTATCTTTGGGGGAGAATTACTGAAAACAAACTAAAATAAAATCTGTCCAGTTGATTTATTTTTTCATTCAACAAATACTTATCATGTTTCCACTGTATGCCGAGCACTGTCCTAGCTGGTACAAATAACCAGAACTTGGATTGGAAATTCTAAGTACATGTCTTATAACTCTTAATATGTGACCTAAAGCATTGTCTTAGAGCAGATACATTACTCTATTGCATTTATGAACATGTGGTCATTTTCAGCAAGAAGAAAAGAATGCCTAATTTAAATTCTCCCCATTTGATTTGGTATCACTCTGAGCCCATCCTGATGCCAGGATAATCACACCTTCTGAGCCCATGTGAGGTTAGGAGTAATCACCTACCCCAAATCTGTGCCACAAACCTATTTCCGCATAAACACAGCTGGCTCCTCTGGATGTGTTCTGTATATCCCCTTATCACTTCTTTGGCGCTGGTGGGGCTTATTATCATTACAGTAATTAGTAGTACAATTAATATATATTTAAACTGCTTTATAGATATTGAGTTATAATATGACATATGTTAAGTTCTCTATATAGATCATTGGTATTTATAGCTACTATGCACCCATTTAAAATAAATGACTAACTGGGAAGTAATATGAAATATAATCTCATGTAACTTTTGAGGATAATCTAAATTAGAGGTTAAAAAGAGTAAATAACCCTTGAAATCTTTTTTGGGAAATCTGATAAGGATCAGCATGATCATTAATGCTAAAAAAGGAAAATGAGTAAGAATTTTTAAAATAAGTTGAAACTCTTGTTTTTTTATAAATTTTATTTATTCATATGTGGGATATTAGTACTAACCCTATTTATGATATAATTGGACTATTTCACTTATGGAGCCCTAGGATGACCAAGATGTTCTAAGTATAACTGATGAATTCCATTATATTAGAATAAAAGTTAACCTTAATTACATATACTAATAGCTTAATCTGAAACTGCATTTCCCATACTGTGATTTTAGTAGATATTTAAAAAAAAATCCCAGTGGTCAAATTAGTTTGAGAAACAATGATCAAAAATATTTATTTAAAAAAATATATATTTATTTGAAGACTACTGATAAGCTATGACAATAACAAAAGCTAACATTTATTGACTGCCAAGCATAGAGCTAAACGTTTCATTTGAATTAGCTCACTTAATTTAACCTTCTATAAAAATGAAGATTAATTATAGCTAAGAATTTCTCAATTAAACATAATTGCAAGGAAAATTATATGCAAGGATACTTAAATAGGAAAATCTATTATATTAGTCATTATCCATAATCAAACCATTATTTATGCTAGACAAAAAAAGATATCACCAAGACTATATTCATTTATTGAATTAATATTGAAAAAAGTTTAAAGAAAAACAATTACTTAGTCTTTTGGTATTCACAATACAGGAATTCTCTAAATTAAAATTTTTTTCATCTATATGTTCAGGGTTGTGAGGACACAAATTAAATATATCTCAAAAGGAAAATAATTTCCATTGTAAATAGTGTTAGAATTTCACCTTGACTATATTAGAAACAGATTACAGTTTGCTCTTAAGAGAGTTAAATAAAATTGAATTAAAATACTTAGCAATTATACTAATGCTGTTGCAGTAAAATGGTAGTATTTTATTCATAGAATGGGAATTATAAAATCAGTGGTACGAATTTTGCACAAGACCATCTAATTAAATAGAAGCACTTTCATTATGAATAATTGTATGGCATGTACAACCTTACTTAGGATGCAAAAAACCTGTACAAAGATGATTATTAGAATAATCTAATGTCATGAAGTATTTAGTGCCTGGTTGCCTAGGGGTTCATCAGCCACTTATGTTCTTATAGCTACAGGATAAGTTTTAGTAAATTGAGAAAATAACTCATGGTCCTAATCAGAAGTATGGAGCATACATACATCAGTGTGAATCAGTTAAAACTGCAGAAGATGCTATTATCCAGTTGGTCAGTTCGACCTCATCACATGGCAGTGCATTTATGTGACTATAAGGTTAATAGAGCATGTTGTGTCTCAAATTTTGAAACCTAATGTGGTAAAATTGGAAGGTATTATCAGCATTTTCTAGTCCAGTCCTTTATACTATAGATGAGCAAGCTGTGATGCCAGAGATTAACTTACTTAAGTCATATAGGAAATTAGTAGTAGAACCATTCTGTAAAGAAGAGGGCACAAATCTCATCCGTCCACCCATCAATCCTTCATTTCATGAATTCATTCATTCAACAAGTATTTATTAAATGCCTATTAGGTGCTAGACACTAGGGATGTGGCGGTGAGCAAAACTTAGACATGGTCTCTGGCCTTATGGTGACTGTTTTGAGAATACAGTGGGAGGTGAAGAAATATGAATAAAATAATCACTCAAATACATACAAGATTACAAACCAAGACAAATGTTCTTAAAAAAGGGAACCTGGCCTATGGTAATGTATAAGAAGGGAACCAGACCTAAACCAGGGGATCAGGAAGGGCTTTCCAGAGAAAGTGGCACTTATATTAAGCACTAAAGGCGGAAGAGAAGTTATAAGGAGAAGGGAGAGGGTGGGAAGAGGTTCAGTAGCCCTGGAGAAAGAAATCAGTATTTGAGAAACAGAAAGCCCAGCATGTTTGGAGTCTACAAAGTAGTGAGAGTGGGGCAAGAAGGGGCTGGAGAGGTAGACCATTCCAGACCAGCTAGGGCCTATAGTCCAGACTAACATTTTTGGTCTTTATCTTAAGAGTCATAGAAAGCTGTGGAAGAGTTTAGCAGGAAGATATAAATGTATAGCTCATCTTTGACAGTTTTATTTTTACATGAACAAATACCAGATTCATATATGCTATTCAAGGTATAGGACACTTTTCTAAGTTTTGATTCTGTAAGTGATGGCCTGGAGAAGGGCTAAGGTGGGAGGGATGGAGAACAGGAATATGGATTGAAGAAGGTTTGGAAGTTGGTTGCCACAGTTTCTGGTATATCTGACTGTTTCTGGGCTCTATAATGAATTTGTTCTGATAATGGAAATCACGTTTGAAACATAAAATTGTTTTGGAGGGCTCAAATACAGGAGAAATTTGCTTGTGGTTTGTGAGCTACTTTAGGTTAGTTTTTATATGGAAAACCTCTACTCTTGGAATTTCCAAGATCATTTGTATAGATGATGTGGTTTTCTTTTCTTCTGGTCCATTTTCTCTTTATGAAAACCCCTAGCCAGGATAAGAAATTATCTACCTTCATTAATGCCTCTCTTGAGATGTCTGAAGGTAAGGACTCTGGATGATGTCATCTGATCAACTGGGATGCTAAAATATATCACTGATAAATCAGTAGAAATCCAAGCCAAGCATATGTGAGGAGCTACAATGAACTGCTTAAAAGGCAAAGTTTTTAGTGAAACCTGCATGGTCTGCAATCCCAGGTTTGCAAGACCTAGAGTTATCGGAACCTCATCTCATCTTTCTTCTTAAAAACCTCTGAAAATTCTTCACTGTCTGAAGAATAATGTCCCTGCTTCTCAGTGTGGTCCCCGTCACACTCCTCAAGCTTTTCCCACCAGTGTTCCTTTCCAGGCAATCAGACTACTTCTCTAAGTCTCATTAGCTTGTCTATCCAAAAGGAAATACTACTCAGAGCTATTAAGACAAGAGTTAAACAAGTATTTAGCAATGGCAGATCTTTTCATTATATGAGGAATAACAGATGAGAGACGTTTGAGTTATTCATCTCTTTTTAAGTAATAATATGTTTCCTCCTCCCCCAAAGTTCATAACTCTGAAGGAAGTACAACAAGAGCACTCACACTGAAGGATATTTTAAATGGGACATTTTCTTATAAAACATTTTTTCCAAACTGGATTTCAGGTAAGTGAATTATTTCTTTACCTTTTGTTTTTCTTTAAATGTATGATTTTTGGTTTTTATTTTTATTGTCAACAATTCTCTATGGTAACATAAGCCATCTTAGTTGAAATGGATAAAAACAGCAATTATTTAGATAAGTCAAGTGGCCAACAAAACATTTTTTCACAGAACTATTTAGACAGGGTTTGTCCAATAGTAATGATGCCAATACAGTAGTAGCTTTAGCAGAACAGTAAAATCTGAGAGTGCACTGTTAGAATAAACTGATCATATGATAGAGCTTTTCAGAATGGGAAATAAGCACCTATTTAGAAGAGGTCATGAGAATTTTACCAAAAGAAAAATTCCATTGTTGATCTAGATAATCTGAGAAATGAACAAATCCTAACTTGAAGACAAATCCTTTAAGGTCCATAAAATTGATATTTACATATAGTTTTTCAAAATAGTATGTTGTCAAAAGAGTGTAATCAAACAAGTGGTAAGAGCAACTAAATTGTTTATATTATATATAATTTATATCTAAAGTGCCACTAAACACAATAGAATATTTTCATTTTCTCTTTAGAATATAATAAGCATATAAAATAGGTTTTTAACTAAGTCAAACACAGCCTAAATGGAATATATATTTTTTTATTGCAGAAGAAACATACAATTTTAAACTGGTTTATTCTCTTTGTAACACAGAGAAAATCCAAATTTACTCCTAAGCACCCTGAACTGGTTAGAATAAGGCTCCTCCTAGTAAATATGACATTTTTGTGTAATGTAGAAAAACAACCCCCTTTCCTCCCCTCCACCATCAACTTACTATCATATTTTAAATTTGACACGGCAATATGTACCAGACAGAGTGGAAAAAGAAAGTCAGTATGTGAAATAAGAGAGGTTTCTCTTTGTTATAAATGTATTTTCTGTTAAGGGAGATCATTTCAAGTTTTGTTTTCCTTCTTGTTTAAAGGACAAGAATATCTTCGTGAATCTACAGATAATAATATAGTATTTTATAATATTGAAACAGGAGAATCATATACTATTTTGAGTAATACCACCATGGTATGTATCCTCCATTATCTTCCTCCTCAAAAACCTCTGTCAGCTCTTCACTGACCAAAGAACAGAGTCCAAACAACTGAGCACCTGATCTGGACCCAACCTGCCATCTCAGCTCCATCCCCCACCACAGTTTTCCTCCCATTCTCTCTTCTAGTCACACTAGATTATTGACCTTGCCCACTCAAATCACCTAGCATTTTCCTTCCTCTGTGGAACAGGTATCCTATGAGATAAAATGTACAAACTCAGTTCTTGTAGTCAGGCAAACTGAAGTTCAAATCCTGGCTCTGTCATTTACTAGTTATGGAGCCTTGGGTAAGATTCCACATTATTCCATCCTCATCATGCCTCAGGTTCTTCCTCTGTAATGTAGGAATAATAATACCTCTTTGGGTTAGTATAAGAATTAAATGAAGTATCATTTGAAAGTTCCTAGGACAGTACCTAATAAAGGCTCAGTGACTGGTCTTATGATACATAGGAACATGTTATTCTGTCCTCCTGGACTCTCAGACCTCCTACTTTCTCTACCTTCAAGAGCCTAGTAATCTTTTAGAGTCAAGCTCAGCTATTTCTCCTTCTCTGTGCAACAAACCATCTTATCATTTGCATTCAATCACTTCCGGTTTAACACTTTTGCCATGTTATATCTCTTTTATAAAATTTTCTAAATTGTAATGTCATTTATTTAGAAGTTTACTGTTATAAGCTTCTTGAAATCACAAAGTATATCCTATTTTTCACATCCTCATCCCCTAATGTGTAGTAAATTTCTTTGTATACAGTAGGTACTACTTAAACTTTAAAAAAATTGCTTTGAGTGTATATGTGGGAGTATATCGATGATATAATATTCTTTTAGAACTACAAATTTATATGGCTCTGTTATTTTTTCTGTATTCTAATCAACTTCTTCATAATTTCAGAAAAGTGTGAATGCTTCAAATTATGGTTTATCACCTGATCGGCAATTTGCATATCTAGAAAGTGATTATTCAAAGGTATTGACTATTTAATTTGGGTTTATCTGATTGTATCTCCTAGTAGCCCATAGATTGGTTTATAAAAGTAAGAGGAAGCAAGAGTCTATCTTTATCTCTAAATATTCAAGAAATTGATGCACTTCTAGCTGAGCCCCCAAAGCATAACAGAAACATATACAAATCATTCAGAATTTGGCATTCTTGTCTGGTTATCATCAAGTAGTAGAAACTACTTTCATCTTAAGGGAAAAACTTATTTTGGGGGCACTGATATTCATCAGAAAAAAGTTATCTGGTATCATGAATCATTAGTCAATTCTCACATATTTTAACCTTGTTGATATTTATTATTATTGAAAATGGAAAAATCAAGATATACTTTATTTAATTCACTTGCTTTTTAAGGAACCCCCATACTGTTCTCCATAGTGGCTGTTTCAATTTACATTCCCACCAATAGTGCAAGAGGGTTCCCTTTTCTCCACAGTCAGCATATATATATATATATATATATATATATATATATATATATAAATTAACCCTGGTAGACCAGGGGTTTAAATCTGTGTCTTCAAAAGCCTAGTGTAGGAGAATCCCGCATAGCTGGACTATTAGGCCTTACTTAATTTCCCCCTCCTGAATGAAGTTGTGGATGGAAGATAATCACCTTATTTTTTCTACTTATGCTGATAAAAGGAAAGAAGAATTTACTATCAAATTCAACTTCTAATAGTTACTCTTAGATCAAGAACCTTTTGTTTTCACTGCCATTTTTCATATTCTACTTGAGATGCAAAACTCCCTTAATACACAGAATGAAAAGTCAAGCTTGCCCCTCCCCCATTGTTCAGACAGCTGATTATTTTCCAGTGGACCAGGTCTTGGTCACCTGCAATCTTCAGAAAGATATGTTTCAATCCACTGGAGCTTCCTTGCCAAAAGTTTGAAAGCCCTTTAGGAAACAAAATCCAGAATAATACTTGCTTTATTCACTAACCACAGCACAAATAAACTTAATGAGAACCGAGCAGTTTTTTTTTCTGGAGGAATTGTACGCTATATATCTCTTATTTATTTTTTCAGTCTCTACTATTTTAAAAAACTATGCTCAAAGAAAAGCAAGCATTTTGCAACAAAACTATATGTTGAATAACTTCTCTTCACCCAATATTAAAGGGTTATTATCATAATAATTACCCAGGTGCAGGGTAATCTTTATGGGACTTGGAAATTATAGTGGTTTTACTTCAATCAAGGTAAAGCATAAGGGGAACATTTTTTAGGGTAGAGTGTGTCAGAGAAATGCTTTTTATGTTAAGAAATGTCTTTGGATATGCTTTTTATGGAGTGAGGGTTGAATCACTGCTGAGATTAGTTCTGGAATTTGGATGAACAGCACAAAAGTCCACAGTAAAACTCTTTAAATGAGACTCATTTAGAATTGAAACATGTCTTTCCTAGTGCTTTGTGAAAATAGTCCTTTTATAATTCTGAACCTTGAATTGAGTGACCTATGATTATACGTTATTGACCTGAGCTTTTTAAGAATCATGATTTGTCTTTGCCTCTTCTTCCTGACAGCTTTGGAGATACTCTTACACAGCAACGTATCACATCTACCACCTTACAAATGGGTAAAACTTCATGTCTTTTTATTAACACTACTTAAGTCTCATATAGAGACTTTTTCACTCCAGACTCTGATTTGAGATTAAGACTGCGTTCTCTTGTTTCTGGTCTTAATTTCTTACTTCTTTACAATATATGTATACCTATACAACTTAAGAAATTCAAAGAAATACTCCTTTGGAATATTCACCTCTTTTTATTTGACTAATATCTTACATTTTTATACACTCTATAGTTTTACTTTTCCTACTTTTGAACACCAAATTATAAATATATAATTTATAAAAGTACACATATTTATAAAAGTACCAAAAATGCATGGGAATGATACAAAATGTTGGGGAGAGGGGGCTCCTTCACTGGAAGGAAGCAGAAGGGAGGGAGATGCAGCATTAAATTTAATTGATTTTAAATGAATTGTTTTTTAAAATGTAAAATGTTAATATCTTTTAAATTTAGATGTTAAATTGTCATCTATTATATTATTTTTTATCTTTATGTTTAATTATTTGAAATATTTACAGCTTAAAAGAAAAAAAATTAAATGAATGAGTAGGTAGGCAAAGGACTGAGGGAGAGAATTCCTGGCAGAAAGAACAACATGTAAAGGCCCAAAAGGAAATGAAAGCACGGAGTGTTGGGGAAACTCAAAAGTAGGTCAGTTGAGTTGAAAGTGGAGGAGGGCATGCTTACTAGTAGAAGGTGGTGTAAGTTTAGGAAGGAGTTGAGGCCAGAAATCATGGACCAAATAATAATGAGGAAACCATTAAGAGGAGTTTAGATCTCATTCTGATGGCAATAGGGAATCACTGAACGGTTTTAGATGGGAAATGACATGATCAGATTTGCACTTTAGAAAAATCTTTCTAAGTATGGACAATGAATTGGTTAAATTACTCATCTTAATGTGATATCCTATTTGCTGTTATATAAAAGTGAAAATAATTGTACGGCTTGAAGAGGCACTGAAAAATCTTATGGTCTATTTCCCCTTTTGTCTAGTAAGAACACAAAAATTCTTTTGAACTTTATGTTTCTACTTCTTTTAAATGTCCAGAAAAGAATAACTCTGATCTTCTTAAACTGTCAAATCAAGAAATAGGAACTGCTATGTAACGTAGACTCTAAATCCATCTAATGCACTCTGAGTCTTTTTCTCTGTATCCACATTGTTACCAAATTCAAGAAGTGTTTATTGAGCACGTACTATGTGAAAAGCATATGTGGGGCGACACAAATGAGCTTGAGGCACCAACCCTATTCTCAAGAAACCTTTAGACTAGCGAAGTGGAAACCTTACTCTTTCAGTAGAATTTCTTAAGGCTTTAATCATTTCCTCGTTTTTCTTTTAATCATTTTGAAATTCTCCACGTCCTACCTATGTTGAGGTTCACCAAATTAAACAGCACTCCAAAAGAAGATGACAATACTACTATTTCAATCATGGTTTGTATAAGCTTTATGGCCTAGAATCATTTTAAATATTTAGCTTTTGTGCAGTGAATTTAATCAAACCACTATTTTGTTTGTTTTTTTCTTGCACGGCCATCTAATTTGCCAGATTGGTTTTTTGTCAGGTAAATATACCATAATTTAAGGAGTGAAGAATGACAAATTTGTTGAGATTCAAGGCAAGATGGAATATCACTCATTCCAAGTCTTCTATGTGCCTCCAAAATGTTTAAAAAATCTACCATAGAGAAAATGAAGATAGTTCTGATTTCAAGCAAGGGAAGGATTAACTGAGGAGATGACAGCCTTTGTAAAGCACGCTCCTCCACTTTCTCTCATACTGTAAAACACAGACAATGGCAGCTGTGGTGACCTGCCTGCCATGAAGAAACTGTGCACTGAGATTTTCAGCTTGGTGCTGTCCTCATGCTTGCATGGATGATTCCATGGTATATGGAAACCTAAGGCAGTGTTACAATGTCAAAGGTAACATGGACACTGGTTTGAGAGAGAATTGTAAATGAGGGATGAATGTCTTCTCTTCTGGGACGTTCTTTTGCCTGTGCCCTCGTGTGTTGATCTGTTCCAGACTTCCCAGGGGCCTGGTGCTCATAAACTGCCCTCCAGCAATCAGGATTCCCACTGCAGCACCAATAGTCTCCTTCCTCCGGGGACATCACTCTTTCTCCAGTCAAAGCTGATCTGTCTAGTGCCATGTTCCCTCATTGGTCGCTAGGCCTCGTACTTCATGACCTAATAAGTTAAATCAAGGTAACGTGTACTGCACATCTTCACAGGTGTCCAAAATTTAAAAGAATGGGAAAAGTAGAAATATCAAGCGTATGTTTAGGTCCAGGTTGGAGAGATTTTTTTTGGAGGGGGCAGACAAGGAGTCTTCCTTCAGGTTCTTCACATTATACTTTGGAGGCAGGTCTTGTTTTGCATCTCCACAAAAGCATTCTTGATGAAACTATTCATACAGTCTTCAAGAAGATAATAGTCAAAACTTAAGCACAGCATCCTACAACTCTTTAACATTTATAAAACTCTGAACACATCCTTGCTGAAGAACTGTAGAAACTCCACAGTGCAAGTCAGTCAATTGAGTATTTGCAGGGCGACTCTAAGCGTCAAAGTGAGATTTTTGGTCAATAATATATTTGAAATTTTCCCATGGGTGGAGTGGAGGACTTTCAAGCTTAAGGCATACTGCCCAGTATGTGATCTGTTTTTTCAGTTTAGCTTGAGATCAGATGTTCCTTTCCTTTTCTGATTTCAAGTCAGATCCCTGGGGAGATTGTCAAATGGCATCTTATTTTCAAAAATTTGAAATGCATATGCATTCACAGAGATGGCGGTTGTGAATGAAAATGTGGAAGAGTACATATTAAACTTCAGCACAATTATAGAATTTCAGAGCTGGAAGGCTTCAGCAACCATCTCAGCCTGGTGTGTACACATTTTACAGTCCTGAGGGTTAAAAGGCTTGAGTTTAATGAGGGGTCTTCCAAGAGCTAGTGATATGATGTTTAAAAAGTCATATCATTTCTCTAACCTCAAGTTTATTTTCTATAAGATGAGGGGGGTTCCATTAGGTAATTTCTGGAGGTATTCCCACTTTCTCAGTCTATAACCCTTTAATCCACTCACCTCAATATAAAAGGTCAGAAGTTAAACGACCTGTAAGTAACTAGTGAAGAATTCCAGCTACTACCCCATGTCCTCTGTCCCATGTTGTCACATTTTTTCCATTAGGTTTGAAGAAGCAGAAACGATGATGCTTTATGTTTATTGTTTGTTTATTTTTTTCTTTTTATACCTGTTATTTGCATTGAACAGCAAAGTTTATTTATTTATTTTCTTTCTTTTCTTCTAGAGAGTTTATAAGAAGAAATGAGCTTCCTCGTCCAATTCAATATTTATGCTGGTCGCCTGTTGGGAGTAAATTAGTAAATGTTTAAATTATAGAAGTGTTTAATCATTCAAATAAAAGAGGAGCCATTTGATTTTGGCCTTTGTTAAATTTCCATGCCTGAAAGAAAAAAAAATACATTTATGACTATTTTAAGTGGTTAAAAACGGGAAGAGTTTTGATAAATTGAAACCCATCTGAGAATTCCGTAAAATCTCAAGCTCATGGATAGACTTCTTTAAATATCGCAGTCAAAAACTTTATCCTTATACTCAGCCAGAATGCGTTGTGCCAGAAAGCTCAGGAAAAATATGGTTTTCACAAGTTTCCCAGACTAGCTTCAGACAACATGAAATTTTGTCCAAGCTCTTATTTAAGGACTCTAAATAAAGATTAGATCTGGCTAGCTATTAATATTCAGAGATTTATTTGACTTTCTGTCAATATACACAATTATTTATTTAGGTAATAAAGGCAACGAATATAATAGCAGACTTTATTCTCTATTTAATATATAGACTCTAAAATCATAATTTTTATGTTATGTTAAAAATCATAATGTTAGTATAAGTTGGTTGGGGTTTCTTGACTTATTAAAGTGACATCTTAGTTGTGAGCCTTTTTGCATCTGGATTATCACTCTTTTGAAAAGTATTAGGTGAATGATTAACACAAACATGCAGGCTTTATTGTATTTCTTATGAAATTTCTCCTTGTTAACTAACTTACCACCACTTCTAGGCATATGTCTATCAAAACAATATCTATCTGAAACAAAGACCAGAAGACCCACCTTTTCAAATAACATATAATGGAAAAGAAAATAAAGTATTTAATGGAATCCCAGACTGGGTTTATGAAGGTACGTGTATTCTTTTTTTACTGCTGCCGTTAGGCTTTTAATTGAAAATAATCGCACACGTTTAGTAACGTTTAGATGAGTGGTATGTTACTGAGATGAATGGTGGCATTTCTGAAAGCTGTTATCAGGTTATGAACAGGACGTGCAAATTCTGAAAGAACAAAATCTTGTTATCTGACTTGCAGAATTTATTTTCATGAGCATTATAAAGTGGTAGTAATAATTTATATTCCAGGAAGTATATGGTCCTTAGATGCTGTATTAGTACATTTTCTTGGGTTTGCTTTTTTCTTGCAAAATAAACCTTTTTTCCAAAACTAAACAACTGTCTGTATTATTTTGCAGGAAAATATTCTCGGCTCTTGGTGCTCTCATGAATTTTGTCCTCTTTCTGGCTCATGTAGTATCTAGGAATTAGCTGGACTTTAAAAGGTCTTCTAGTCCTTGCCTTTATTAAAAATGTATATAACTGAATTAACTGGTTTTTTAAAAAATATTCCCAGGAGAGAAAGTCAACTTTCAAGTTTATGTCACTCTGTAGTATAAGCACAGTTCTCCTTGTTTTGGCTACTTTAGATGACTGTAAAAATCAGAAGCGGCCCCAAAAGGGAAAATTAATTATTGTTGAAATGTTTACTATTTATTTTAAAAATTACATTTCTGATTAATGTCAATTCCCCAGAAGACTAATTGATGTTTGATATGGGGTATTAAGTTAAACTATTCCTCTAAACCTAGATCATTTATCTTTTGATAACCAAAGCATGGCATATGTCACATCCACATTAAATATATTATTTCAGTTAATAAATGGCTATATACAATGTACTTTGAAGTATTTATGATGATTTTAACAGTACACTGTCATAGTAATTAATATGGTAGTATTTATTTTTCAGAGGAAATGCTTGCTACAAAATATGCTCTCTGGTGGTCTCCTAATGGAAAATTTTTGGCATATGCAGAATTTAATGATACAGAGATACCGGTTATTGCCTATTCCTATTATGGCGATGAACAATATCCTAGAACAATAAATATTCCATACCCAAAGGTATGTGGAATACTTTTAGCAGATGCTTCCCTTTCCCTGGTGTCAAAATGAGCAACCAATACCATGAATAGAGGTGGGATCAACAAGTTTGGAGAGCTTCTTATCCTTGTGCATTGTAAGGCAAACATTGTACTGTGCTCTATTATTTATGTGGACATCTGTTGCTTTGGACATCTGGTTGGGCTGGATGAAGTAGTCTTTGCAAAAACCATTGCAGAGTCTTTGAAAAACATATGGTCTAGATCATGGAGGAAAAACAAGCTTAACTTAATTTTAATTTTTTTCATATTTCATGCTCCAAATTCGGGTAAAGTTCTGTTTTGCAATTCCCTCTTGAATTCTCATGTAAATTCAAAGTAGAATGGGAAATTAAAATGTTGAATGTGGTGTTCCTGTCAGGTCGAAGTAAGCCTGAGTTATGGTCTTTTCTGGACATACATGGTAGGTTAAGTTTATAAGCCTAGGTTCTTCTTTGAGGGAATCAGACATGGTGTAAGCCCTCAGTTTCTCATATAAACATTCTAGAATCCTTAGCTTACATACTTCACATGCAGTCCCATGTCTCAAGACAGTCAACCTGTATGCAAAAGAAGAATGGCCAGGTCACGGTGGAGAAACGTCGTATCCCAATTTAATTTAGACAAGAAATCTGAAAGGGAATCAAATCATAAATTCTCCTCTTGCACAAGGAGTGGAAGTGATTTTAGGATTTAGCTCTTTGTTCTTAAGTCACGATTGTTTTCCCTTGCCAAGGGGAACACTGTCATAGATGGAGCCAGTGGGTCCCTATATGTGACAAAGACGGGATGGATATGCACACACACAAGTGGATTCCAAAGCAATTCAAAGTGACCATCGCGAGGGAAATAGAAATTCCAGATAGTCTAAAATTTATGTTAAAAGTCTTTTGAGAAAAGGCAATGGGTAGGAGATGAGTGTTTAGGTAAGAGACCCCTCAGGGTTGTATATAAAGTCTGAAAGCTAAGATGTTTGGAAGTGAGAGGTATGATACTTGGCACCCAAAAGATGTAAAAGAACTTGGATCTTTAGAAGGTGGTAGGGTGCAGGAAGAGATGAAGAAATCTAGAACTGAGGAGAAACTCAAGTGGACAGAGAAGTCAGGACCCAAATTCTCATGTTTCTTTGAAGGCTGAAGTTGCTGAAACATCTGACATTGAACTGAGAAGTGAGACAACTTGAAAGAAGCAGAAAGTCCCACCTAAACCTCAGAGTGAAACAGGAAGGTGTGAGGAGAGCCTGGACAATTTCTTAGATAAAGCCAAATAGCATGGAGCCATTTATGGCTATATATCTAAATTTTGTGGATTTAAATTGTTTGACAATTATAAGATTCTCTTTTTCTGTGGTAAAGTAACAGAACTCTAAGAAGATGTCTGGGCATGAACTATACTGTCATGTAAATCTAGGGCATATACTAGCACGTAAAGCACAAAGCAAGAACAGCGTAAATCCCATGACACTTTATTTTGAGGTGGAATTTTCCTAATTTGGGAGTGTTGATTGCAGTAATAATGTAACCAGCTAGTAGACTGTCTGGTAATTGTCCTAGACCAAATTACAGGGTAAAAGCAAAAGGTATCTTTTATTATCTATTCTTTACCCTCTCTTCCCAAAATCAATCCCCCTCGGCACTCCTGTGGCACGTGAAGAAATATTATTATAATTAATTATCCTAATAACAATTATAATGGGAAATATCTGTCTTAAAAGTCAGAAAAGAGAATATCACTTACGGAACTGCATTTTTATAGCCCAAATATTTTTCCCTACGAATCAAGGCTCCCTCATTAATCACTTAGAATATGTGTTTTCATTCTGGTTGCACGATATTTGTAATTGCACTGCAGTGAAATTCGTGGTCATGTTATAATTAGAATGTTTTCAACAATAATATACCTAACATAGTTAGCTTATAAAAATATGCCTGAATTCCTAAACTGTCTTTAAAAAGTTGGTGATAATTAGAATTTTATGAGCTTATATATCTCCATTTTCTTCACAGGCTGGAGCTAAGAATCCCATTGTTCGGATCTTTATCGTTGATGCCACTTACCCTGAGCATGTAGGTCCCAGAGAAGTGCCAGTTCCAGCAATGATAGCCTCAAGGTATAGTCATCTCTGTTGCTTCCCACTTTTCAAACTGAATTTTAACACTGAAATTTCTTCATCAAGGTTTACATTTCTTTTCTAATGAGTTTATGACGTATACGCTACAGCAAAAATAAATAAATAAATAAAATTAGCATGCCCAGCTAAATAAATAGCAAAATCGAAATTCACAAATAAGTTTCTTAAATTGCTTTGAAAATATTAGCCCTTTTCACACAGGTAAAGATGACCACGGTGCTCAGTCTAAGTGCTACTTCTGGATATGTGAGTGTAAGCTAGAGACAAACAGAGAGATAGTAAAATTCATATATATCCTCATCCTGGCTTCTTCCAAGTCTGACTTACTTTCTCCCAGGGTTTGTAGATCACGCTTATCACATGTGTATGACAAACAGGAGAAGATATGCCAACTCTCTCCAAATATTAGCGTTTTTCACTAGTATGCAGTCTATTTGAAACGGTCTGGTTGTAGAATTATCTGTTTGGGGATTAACTGCAGGCAGACAGGGACAGAAGCATTCTCACTTCCCCAGCATGGTGCCCTATGTACAACTTGTCTGATTAGTCCTGGTCATTCAGGTTGAAGTGGGTAAAGGGGAGGGGTCCGCAAGCGCTGCCTGGTGGCCCTCCTTACCCCTTCCCACACCCTATCCCACCGGGGCCAGATGATTGATCACTAATAGGAAAAAAAACCTCATCAGAGGCCTCTGCTGGGCTTTGCCAAGATGAATCCCCTCTCAGATAATCAAAAATGGCTTTAATTTTTAAAATTATCCATTATTCCCCACCCTAATCTAGTTGATGAAAACTTGACTGAATACATCTGGTTTTTTGTGTGTCATTCTCCTTAGGAGGCAAGCAGAATGATAGGAAGGGCATCATGTACGGAGTCATGAGGCTTGTTTAAGCATCTGTAAAATACTAACAATACAATAGTAATAGCTGACACTCACTATGTAGTGAGCATAGTCTGTAAGCACTTTAAGCGTTCTCAGTAGATCTTTACAGAAAGCTTTAAAACTGGTACTATTATTATTCCCATTTTATATAGAAACAGAGCCTTGGGTATGTTAAGTAATTAGCCTAAGGTAGTATAACTAGTAGGAGATAAAGCCAGAATCTGAGCCAGAGACCCCTTCTAGCTCTGCGATTCCTTTTATATTAATGTCCAACATTCTGTGGTTCATTCATATTGCTGTTCTCTTAACTACAAGTTCACCCTCAGAGCCAAGTAACCACTGCTACCTTTCATTGACATCCACTTTGTGCCAAGCATTGTTTGAGTTGCTTTGCATACATCATCTCCATTTTATTAACCTGAATTTCAACCCCTGACCATGGTCACAGCTAAAACTCGGCTTCCAACACAAGCCTGCCTATCTTTTACCCACAGCTCTCTTTCAACTAGTTAAGAAGTGAAAATTTGAGTTTAGCTATGGGAAAATAGCCAGTTTAATGCTTTTTCTCCTCTAGATTGACCAGTAGCTTTGACCTTGCGTCTTAAATTTTTTCCTGAGATATAAAAATCCCAACTGGGAGAAAACTCAAGTGTAAACTAATTCTATTAGATGAATGAACTCTCTTATAGATATTCTTTAAAAGGCAGCAGATATATTTAAACTTTCTCTGCAGAGAAAGGAATGTTTTGCCTTCCTTATCTATGGAATAAATATTTCAGATAATAAAATACATCCTTTAGAAAGCACAAATTAAGAAATTATTTGAATGTGATATTGATTTATGGTTGTGACTGTCTGTTTTGATTTGTTTGCAGTGATTATTATTTCAGTTGGCTTACATGGGTTACTGATGAGCGAATATGTTTGCAGTGGCTGAAAAGAATCCAGAATGTTTCAGTCTTATCTATATGTGATTTCAGGGAAGACTGGAAGACATGGAGCTGTCCAAAGGTAAGTTGTATTAAAACCACAGAGGTGTGTTTCTGAAGATGAAAGTACAAGAGTGGTGACTTATTTATAGCTAACATTTTATATTATAAAGCAGAATTACTGCACTCAACTCCCGATTGCAAAAAAACACTATTCAAAGTTTCATTATTTTTATTAAATAAATAAGATACCTTTTGTTTTCTTGAAAGACTTTAGCATTGAAACTGAATAGAGAAAAAGACTAAATGAAACAATGTAATACTGGGAAAATCAGTAGGATGGAAATTTCCATTAGGATGGAAATCCATCCTTTTAAGATTATAAGGTTGGCAGTCAAAAAATGCAAAATAATGAAGATGAAAAGATAAGATGGGTCCATTAAGGAAATAGATGTGTTCTATTCAAAAGAATTAGCAAATGGTAACATGTTCTATTCAATGTCAAAACTGAAAAATAAAAACTCCAAAGTAAACAAATATTATCAAAGGAAAGCCAAATACTCCCATTTGAAAATCAAACGTAGATAACTAAGAATGACATGAAACAGATCAAATTATCTTGCTATCCTGTTATCTTAGAAGAGTGCTCAATACTGTGCTAACTTTAGGGAGAAAAAACTTAAAAACTAGGCACAGATTTATTGTTGAGTTTTAATTGTTTTTATTGCTCAAATCCAAACATAATCTGTTGAATTAATGAGTCAGAAAACTACTTCACCAATAGAAAGTCTTCAAAATAAGCCTGTTCATAAGTACTCATATTAGAGACTAAGAAACACAAAATGTTTTCTTTAAATAGGAAATTTTATGGGTACATTTCATGAGACATCTAATTATGAAGAAATGTTTCATTAAACCAAATATAGAATAAACCTATTTTATAAAGTAAGAAAAAAAGCACAAAGCAATCAAAGTAAAACACTAAATTCCATCTAGAAATTAGGACATTATGTTTTGCAAGAAAAAAGTCATATGAATCTGTTTGGAAGTATATCAGGACTATAATAGTCAACATTACTCAGGCTAAAAATATTTTTAAATCACTACTGTGTCTATAAGAAGCTTGACTAATTTTGATGGAATATGCTAGAGCTGATTTTTATCTTATTTATAGTTTGATATACAAAGCAGAAAGATTTTTTTGGCTTTAATGCAGTATCATAGGCAAAAAAAAAAAAGAATAAACTTGATTGTTCTAGTTAATTAAAAGCCATCAGTCTGATTAGTCAGCTTTGGGTGAATATATCTTTAATGTTTTCATTGAATCTAGATACTAGGAATTATTGCTTTAATTTTACTAGTTTAAAACTATAAGATTGGTCATTTAGATACAATTTTTAGCTCTTAAAACTAGGCATTTAAAACTGTGATTGCTTTGGAATTTGAAATGCTAATTTATCAAATCTGAGACAACTTAATCCAAACTGACAGAACATATAAGATGCTCATTCAATGAGATGTGGAATTCCCTGGAATATAAGCTTCAGTTTTATGGCCAAAATCAATGATTAAGTTTAGAATACCAGGTTTGAGTAACCTTAGAATTTCAAAACAACCTCTGTTTCAAAATAGTCTGGTAAGTTCATGGAACATATTTTCAGATTTAAGAAAAACAGGGTTGAATTTTCCAGTAACCATACTTATGACTGGGGGGTATGTGTGTTTTGTGTGTGTGTGTGTGTGTGTGTGTGTGTGTGTGTGTGTGTGTGTGTGTTTTGTTTTGAAAACAAATAACATTTAAGGTTAGGTGACTTGGCAACACTTTATTCATGTTGGGAGTCATACCCAAAACAAAGAGGCAAAGGAAACTGAAAATAATTGCTTAATATAACTATATTAATAAGATTTATTAAGAAATTTGTAGTTTGGGGGAGAAACATCATAGTATCCTTTCTTCTCTGAAAAGGGAATTAAAATTAATTTTATCTTAATAACTAGAAATAATGAATCAAAAAAGGTTTGCTTTATTAAGTCTTGTCTTAACTTGTTCTCTCTGAGACACTGGCCTATCCTTGTAAGAGAAAATCCAAACTGTGTTTTTAAAATTTATTATTCCCTTGCTTTTTTTTGACAGTACTCTCTCGTGGTTCTCTTTCTACTTTACTGACTGTTCTTTTCCTTTCCAGCTTTTCCTCTTCTGACTTCTCTAGAAATCTTATTATTTTCCAAGTTAATGTATTTGCAAGATAGGCTAACTGCTATAACAATTACAACAACAAAACCCCTCCAAAATTTCAGTGGGTTAATACAATAGGAAGTTTTTGCACATTCATGTAACCATCTAATAGTGAGTCCAGGTAAGTGGGGAATGGTGAGGGTATGGGATGGGGTCCCCTGCTTAACAGAGTCATTCAGGAACACAGGTTGATAACATTTCTGCTATCTTCATCTAGTGGCTTCTAAGGATATTCAAGGTTATTCAAACCTGGTCATCAACATTCACCGGGGCAGGGGGGATGGCGGGGGGGGGGGTGGAAAAAGAATGGAGGATCATGTGAGAGGGTCTTACAGATTAAGTGCAGAAACAGCACAGGTCACTTCTGCTCACATATCCCGGGTTAGAATTTATCACATGACCACATCCAACTGGAAGGGGGCCTGGAAAATGTAGCCTACCTGAAGTCCTAGCAAAAACAGGACATGGTTGCTAATTATCCTACAGTCTCTGTCACAACTCTATTATTCTCCTAGGTGATTTTTATCTAATACCAGAGGTTTTCAATTACCACTTGCCCTACAAGTTCGTTCTGAGGATTTGAACTTTTATGTATCTCTGGCTACATCTTCTCTGCTCCACCCTCACTACCGCTACATAGATTTGGGTCTTCAGCATCTTTTTTCCAACGTTACAGTAGCCTTCTAATGGCTCTTTGTGCTTCCCTCTATCTTACCCACTTAATCCATTCTCTGTGTCATGTTCCCAATTATATTTTTTAAATTGTGATTCTGAAGTCTTTCAAAGGACTTACCTACAGGAGAAATCCAAATTTCCTAGGGTGGAATAAAATTTTCTCCGCAATCTTGCTGATCCCTATACATTTTCTCATCTTCTCTTTCCCACAGTCACCCTCCATTCAGCCATACTGAGCCACCTGTGGTTTCCTAAGCTGGCCTTGTCTCTATGCTTTTCATTCTATCTAGAATGTTTATCCTCTAATTGTCTAGAAAAGTCTATTCATTTTTTTAGGCTTATTAAATATTTGTTCAATAAATGATTGATTGTACTATGCTAAAACATATACCAAAATAAGATTCAGTGCAAATTTTAAGATTTCTAGCTGCTTCATAAGATTGAGAAAAGAAAAAAGTTAACCTAAACTCCTCTGTGAAATGCCTTTTTACCTACATGACACCAAGTGTTTGGCTTGTGCTAGGCCTCCATAGATATTGTCATAATTCCAGTCACTGCCTTATGGAAAATTTAACCAGAATTATGAATGGTTTGCAATAAGATACAGCCCTTAGATCATCCTTGTGTACGCCATGGTGTTGTTGTATTAGATTTTGAATATAGTCATCTTAAACTCAAGTGTGAAGTTAGTTGACTAGCAATAACATACTCTGACCAGGAAGCTTAACTTGTTCAAATGTCCAGACTATATTTAGGGAAAACTGTCCTCATAATACTATGCTTTTTTTGATCTTTTTTTTCTTTTAGACCCAGGAACATATAGAAGAAAGCAGAACTGGATGGGCTGGTGGAGTATGATTGCTATCTTTTCCTTATCTTTTAATGAAATTCTCAGCTATCAAAGGACTATTTGAAATGTATCCAAACTGGCACTACTTGCTTTTATAGAAAAATATCAAGGTAAAAAACACAAAGGTAGTGATCCCTTCAGTAATTTTGTGCCAGACAATTTTTTTTTTTTTTTTTTGTGGTACGTGGGCCTCTCACTGCTATGGCCTCTCCCATTGCGGAGCACAGGCTCCGGACGCGCAGGCTCAGCGGCCATGGCTCACGGGCCCAGCCGCTCTGCGGCATGTGGGATCTTCCCGGACCGGGGCACGAACCCGTGTCCCCTGCATCGGCAGGCGGACTCTCAACCACTGTGCCACCAGGGAAGCCCCAGACAATTTTTAATGTGTATATATTTAGAATTCTATTAAGAATAAATCATATACCTCATGTTCCAAACTTAACTTTTTCAATCAACTCTCTGATATCCATAATTAATATTACCTCTTTAAAAATACAATAAAGATCGTTTTTCAAAAGAGAACACAATCCCTGATTTGCTTAAAATAATCTGAATAATTATTAGCCATTTGAATCCAAGGGAAATAATTACATTGGGTATCCTTGGTTTAGAGACAACCTACCGCTTATTAAATTTTATATAAATTAAAATGATTAGATGTATTTCGTATGTATGCATATTCATTCTAGTTTTTAAGTAAAGTGGTATCAAATAGGGAAGTGTGTGTTTTGTTATGGTTTGTGATCACATATATCTGGATTTTTTTGGGATAGTTTTATTCAGTGATTTATAAGGATTTTTTGTGTAAAAATAAATCATGTTTTAGGAAAATGTCAATTGTATCTTATATCCTATATGGAGAATACAAACTAGGACAGATAATAAGTGAATGCTGTGTGGATGGTCCATTTACCACACACATGTGGTTGATTTCAACTAGCATTTGGGTGGGAAAAAAAGGCTGCTTCTTCTGAAATTTGGACACATGCAAAGAAAAAAGAAATTCTTAAGAACTAGTTTAATACATTAACCCAAGACAAGGGATGATAAAGAATTCAGAAATCAATTCTAAGATGATGTCTTGTAAAACTTTAAATTAAGATGGGATGTGAAGTGAAGTAAAAATCTTCAGATATTCAAAATTCTTTTCTGTGTACTTTCCTGGATTCAGCAATTTTAGCTTACATATATTTACTTTCTGTCTTCAGTTAAAGATACTTCCATTTTATTCATTAACTAGAGAATAGTTATTACTTTACTAATTGTATAAGTAAATGTACATTGCATTCTAAAATAACAAGGTAACAAGGATAAGTGTGTAATTCAGAAAAAAAGGAAAATCCTATTTTATTTTATTTTTAATATTTATTTATTTATTTGGCTGCACTGGGACTTAATTGTGGCGCACGGGATCTTTTTCACTGCAGTAGGCGGGCTCTTAGTTGCAGCATGCAACCTGGGCCCCCTGCGTTGAGAGCACAGAGTCTTAACCACTGGACCACCAGGGAAGTCCTGAAAATCCTATTTTAATTCACTCTTCAACGCTGTACTAAATAACACAGGAAAAATGAGAAGTAGTCAGTGAAAGAACAGGATTTTATAATTTTTTTGGATTCTTGGTCA